>NC_087250.1:19932500-20042500 GCF_037042905.1 Lytechinus pictus | reverse complement strand
TAGACATTCGGATCTCTAAACTTCCAAAAGATAGAGAAAGTACAAAATATTGGTACGTGTTGCCCTTTTTATTCAAATCTTTGGAATGTATAGTTTAACCATGGAGCTATTAATAGCTCTATGGTTTAACCGGTGGAAATTACATGGTATCTATACGGTTTATTTCCAATTCGTCTTTGAAAAGACAATTTATATAAACGTTTTTGCAAAAGTAGAAATCAAACAATTGAAAGGAAGTTTAAATCTTACCGAAATAAATTGAACCTAGTTCTAAAAAAGGCAAAAAAACAATATTATAGTAACTTGTTGCAAAAACATAAAAATAATCTTTCTAAGTTGTGGAAAATAATTAATGAGGTTCTTTTTACAAATAAACATAAATTAAACACTTATTTCCTGAAAGATGGTGTTAAAATAACTGATGATCAAATTATCGTAGAAGAATTTAATACATTTTTTGCTAATATAGCTACCAATATCAAATCAAATATTCCCCAGCGTTCTAATAATTTTTTGTCTTATCTCTCAAACCAATGTCAAAATTCTATATTCTTATTTCCTACAAATGAACATGAAATTATTGAAATAGTAAAACATTTTAAATCAAGTAAAAGCATGGGATTTGATGGAATTAGTCAGTGTGTTATTAAAAAAGTAATTCATTTCATAACAAAACCCCTAACACATATCTTTAATGTATCATTTTTAACAGGTAGATTCCCAAAGGACATGAAAATAGGGAAAATTATTCCAGTATTTAAAAAAGGGGACTTGCATATATTTTCAAATTATAGACCTTTCACTTTACTCCCTAGTATTTCCAAAATCTTAGAAAAGTTAATGTACAATAGGCTTATACGGCACATTGATAAAAATAATCTATTAAATAATTCACAATACGGTTTTAGATCAAATTACTCATGCGAGCTTGCACTAATCGACCTTAATGATCATCTCCTAAATAATATGGCTAATAATCTACATACACTCGGTATTTTTCTCGATTTAAGCAAAGCCTTTGATGTTATCAACCACAATATTTTACTTAGTAAACTATTTCATTTTGGTATTCGTGGCATTGCCCTTGAATGGTTTAAAGATTATTTAACTGATCGTTTTCATTATACTGTTTATAATAATGCTGTTTCTCATCATGAGAGGGTCCATTGTGGAGTCCCCCAGGGCTCCACACTGGGCCTGCTCTTATTCTTGATATATATCAATGATTTATGTAATGTTTCTCATTTTTTTCATTTTGTCCTTTTTGCCGATGATACAAATTTAGTTGCGTCCAATTGTGATTTTAATTTACTTATTAAGAATACAAATGAAGAATTAATTAAGATTATAAACTGGTTCCATGCTAATGAATTAGTATTCAATTATGAAAAGACAACTGTTATGTATATTAGTAAAGAACATATAAAACATGATATTTCGGATGTTAAAATATTTTTGAATCAAATCGTCTTGAATTGTTAAAAAAACAACCAAGTTTCTCGGAATCACTTTAGATGATACACTGTCATACAACAGCCACCGTTCTATTTTAGCTAACAAAATCTAAAAAAAATATTGGTATTCTTTCTAAACTTCGCAATTTTTTGCCACAGAAGGAGTTATTTATGATTTATAACTGTCTTTCCCTATCCTATCTTCAATATTGTAATATTATTTGGGCGAATGCTGGAATAACAAAATTGGAACCCCTTCATAAATTGCAAAAGAAAATTTTAAGAATATGTACCAACTCCCCTTTTAGAGCTCCCTCACGACCTTTGTTTTTTAATCTCAATACCCTTAATATATATGATATTCATAAATTTCAGATAGCATCTGTGATGTTTCGTACTATTCATAACATAATTCCTTTTAATATATCCCGTATGTTTTTAATAAACAATTCCGTTCATTGTCACAACACTCGCTCAAGTAATAATTTTCATTATCCCAAGGTTAAAACACAAATTCTCCTAAATTCATTAAGGCATTATGGCCCACGCATTTGGAATAATCTCCCCGATGAAATTAAATACTCAACAATTACGTCATTTAAATCTAAGTTAAAAAGAATGTATATAAATGAATATGCAATATAATTTGTTTCCTTTCTCCTTGCTGAAATCTCGTACATTTACCGCCCCACCCTCCCTGTGTGTTTGCTGGTGTTTGTTGATGCTGTGTGTGCATTTTCATTCAATGGACTGGGAACTACTACTCACAAGTTTTTATAAACTTTTCTGTAGTTTCCAATTTTCTCTGATACTATTTGTCATTCTTGTACATATTGTATATATATCATCTTTTTTTATGCTGAGAAAATAAATAAATTGAACTGAACTGAACTGAACTAATGCCAATTCGTCCAATTGCCAACTCGTCTACACAATCATTAATTTTGGTCTACCATCTGTCCGTCCATTCACCACATGATCTACTGTCTAATAACTAGTTGGTCCAATAGTCATTTAGTCCATATACCATTTGGTCTAATTGGACATAGTATTAAATTGTGCAAAATGAATGAAAATGAAATGCATATTAGACCAACTGGTTATGAGACGAAATGGTCATTAGCCGAAGTAATGATTGGACCAAATGGTTAATGGACAAGTTAGTGGTTGATTGTTATACGAAATGTTGATGGACTGAATGGCATTAGACTGTTCAATAAGAGTAGACCATGTGGTGAGTGGACGAGTTGGCAGTAGACGAATTGGCAATTAACCATCTATACGATATAAATTCTTTTATTCAGACACCCCCTCCCCTTGCGGAGCCAGTAAAATGCTACATTACTTCTCACCGTAATTATCGTAACAAAATGTTAACATAAAATTCGTATAGCGCTGCCACATACGACGATTGTAATCCATCGTAAGATCATCTATAGGTCCATGGTAAGATGAACTTACCTTGTCTTCTGCAGTGGGATCGTCTCTGTTTTTGTCTGGGTGGTACTTCAATGCTTGCTGTTAAAAACATATGTAAACAGACCTTAGTCATTTTCATTTTTTACAAAAATATGTCATAGACCACTGGCGGATCCAGGGGGGGGGGCAAAGCCGGTCCGTGCCCCCCCCCCCCCCTTGAGAAGCAAAATAAACATTTGTAATGTAAAAATTCCGTTAAAACAGAAGTGTACCCCACCCCCTTGAAAGTAAAGACCTTTTTCTTTTCTTTTTTTTTGCTTGTCAAATTTTTCCTAGGAAAAATGTGCCCCCCCCCCCCTTTTGGAAAATCCTGGATCCGCCCCTGCATAGGCCTATACTTAAACCCAGGTGTATTGCTAAAAGGGGGCAAGGGTCAACCTCTTCCAATGACGGGAAATTCTGAAAACATTGAAAATGAATGGCTGTTCCACGGGGTTACCATAGACGTTAATAGTATTATCATCATCATAATCATCATCAACATCATCACCATCATCATCGGCAAGATCATGATCATGATCATTACCATCATCACTCTCATTACCATTATCATCAGCAGCAGCATCATCATCATCAGCAAAATCACCATCATCATCACCACCATCATCATCATCATCATCATCATCATCATCATCATCATCACCATCACCATCACCTTCATCATCATCATCACCTTCGTCATCACCACCATCATATCGTCACCATCATCATCGTCGTCATCATCATCACCATCATTATCATCTTTATGGCACGTGCCTACCCGGCATGTGATGAAAAATGACTTTTTTTATTCACAGCCCCCTACCCCCAATCCCAACGCCTCTCTTCCTACATCAGATTTCGATGAAATATTCAGCATTTTGCTCTGTGAATTTCACTCTATCTATTTATATATAAATATTTTCAGCCCGGATTACCCCCTATTCAGTAGACCTATGATACTCGAACTTCACCGCTTAAATATCTTACAAAAATCTAGCGATGACGAAATGGGCCCCTGTTTATTTTCGCTAATTCACCCCCTTGTGTTTTTTTCTTATTACTGACCTTTCTGTATGCTTTCTTGATTTCCTCCTCTGTTGCCCCCTTCTTCAAATTCAGTAGAGCATAGAGCGATTCACCAGATACGCTGAAATGTAAAATAATAAATGAATAGATGTACAGATTAAGAACACGGCCACAACTTCGCTTTGAAAAGAGAGAAAAAAAGTCGTGAATAAATGAATGAATAAAGCAATAAATAACGAAAAATTTTAATACATGAATGAATAAACGAATAAATCAATCAATCAATAAATGAATACGTGAAAGAATAAATGATAAATGAATGAATAAATAGATAAATAACTTATATGGATATTAGAATGAATGAATGGTAAATGAACCATTCAATTACATTCAACAACATTTTTTTTTCATATGGAAACCGATTTCAAACAGCTCGCAAGATTGTTTCGAATTTCTCTCACACCCCTCGAACTTTAGACAGTTTCAATTTCGCCCTTGTTTGTAATCATGCGCGCATGAAAAGACGGAACAATCTTATTCTCAAAAAGAAGTTAATAAAAATAATGATCGTGGGAACACCCTCGCAAATTTTCATCGAAACATTCTCGTTTCAGGACTTTTTAAATGAACGAAGGGTCATCCATCCCAAGGCCTGTATCTATTGTCAAATGTGGGATATCACCACGTAGAGAAGGGAATGAATAATCAGTCTGCAATGTCGTCTCCAGGGGCGGATCCAGGATTTTCGAAAGGGGGGGGGCACATTTTCCCGAGGAAAAATATGACAAGCATAAAAAAGGGTTTCAACCAAAAACTAATGGGATTTCCTACACACAAAAAATTGAACCCCCCCCCCCCAGAAAAAAAAAGGTTTTCACTTTCGAAAGGGGGGGGGGCACACTTCTGTTTTAACGGCTTTTTACATTACAAATTTTAATTGTGCCTCTCAAGGGGGAGGCAAGGCCGGCTGTGCCCCCCCCCCGGATCCGCCAGTACATGGGAGCGGTTTCCATTGAATGGCATATCTTGCTTTGGGAATAATGAGAATTAGGAGGAGTGCATAAATGTTCTTGTGGTTGTAGAATTGGTTGTGGTCATAGTTGACAAGTCTTCAGCAGAATCAAAGGAAGATATAAATGTCTTCACGTCATTTCTTTTTAGTAATATGAATTGAAGCCATAACTTGTCATTTCATTCCAGAACTACAAGTAGGACTACAGTATATCACACTGGCAGGGAAGGGGGGGGGGGTACCTAAGACATGGAAGCTCCCTTCCAACTAACTTGAAATTAAACTAGATATGTATATATATATGTGTGTATATATATTTGTATATATATATATATATATATATATATATATAAATGTGTAAAGTTATACATGTACAACAGCTTTGGCAACTCTTATTTTAAATATTGTAAAGAAATGGATGAAGAGAACAATGGTAGGCGTATAGCTTAAATCAAGGTTACCCAGAGCTATCTACCCTTTGGAAAAATTGGTAATGCCGAAAAAATGTCTCTGCCGGGAATCGAACCCAGGCCCCCAGCTATATATATGCATAAACAGACAACTAGAAATTATTATGACTTCATGCACTACATATCTATACAGTGCATGATGTCATGCTAACATCTATTTGTTTGTTGGTTTATTGTTCCTATCATGGACCCATGCTCCTATGAATTATGTGTAGTTAATTACCAGTTACTATGGTGGTTTTTTTTTACTAATCTATGGAATATATTATATATATATATATACATGATATATATATGTATATATATAAATGTGTAAAGTTATACATGTACAACAGCTTTGGCAACTCTTTTATTTAAATATTGTAAAGAAATGGATGAAGAGAACAATCATGGTAGGCGTAGCTTAAATCAAGGTTCCCCAGAGCTATCTACCCTTTGGAAAAGGGTAGATAGCTCTGGGGAACCTTGATTTAAGCTAGATAGCTCTGGGGAACCTTGATTTAAGCTACGCCTACCATTGTTCTCTTCATCCATTTCTTTACAATATATATATATATATATATATATATATATATATATATATATATATATATATATATATATATATATATATATATATATATATATATAACACAAGTTCACAAGGTTGACTGGAGGTTAATCAAATTCCCGAAGTATATATATATATATATATATACATATATATATATAATTATGTATATATATATATATATATATCCTATGCTAATCATTTCATTTTCTCTCTCTTGTTGGTAAAATGTATTGGTGTGTCTTACAAAGTAAACTTGAAACTTATTTATTCATCAGGGCTATAGCCTAGAAACACATCTACATGTAGATGCACGTACGTCTTGTCATCTCTAATTACACGATGAAATTCCATTATTACTTTTTAATATCAACCTGAAAAAAAATTAAACAATTATTCATGTTGCTTCTCCATATTCATAAAAAAGTCATGTAGCATTTTTTTTTTGCAATGAGTTTATACTTGTATGTTAGATGATATGCGACCCTTTGCTAGGCTTACCTCATTGATCTAGTGTCCGAACCCGTTTTGGTCTTGTCATTCCCCTGGGACGTTGAGGAGTCGCCGTTACCTCCATCTTCTCCCGAATTTCTTTCCGCCTCTTCCGGCGGCGGCGCCTCATGGTTTTTCTCATTCCCTCCTAACCCCATATCGATATGGCGCCACTATTCAGACAGTTTCCCAGTTTAGATATATATGACTCGCGTTTTTCGAAGTATAGGCCTGATCAGGACATCGGATGATCCAACAGAACGCAATTATTCCTCCATAATCCTTCCTGTCTAGTGGCAACATACAAATACCACCAACAGACAAAATGCTTACAAACTCATACCATTTCTTTCCGGAGTTCTCTCTTCTTTGCGCACCTGGACATAACGTTGAAGATAAAATGTCCGAACGTATGCGTGTGTCCGGGGCGTGTGTATGCTACTAAGGTTAGTGTAGTAACTTATTAAGTATACTTAAGCTTCAAGTTCCGTAGGTATATGCTAAACGTCGTATATATGCAGTAATTACATAATGCACTGGTGGGTGGCTAGAGCTCATTCCTGCACGTTCTATCCACAAGTTGACACCAATGACTTCTCTGTACTGTATCAATTGGTACTTTGTACTTTGATCACCCTGTATACACACTGCCGCGTATAACAGCGATGTTCTATTCAGACTTACCGCGCTCTGTTGTTATCCGACATGAATGAGCGCACTCGCAAGGGGGATTCACCTTGTAGGAGAGAAAAGCAATTCGATATCTCCGCATTTAAGGGTAATAACTATCTATATATATCCCCGAAGAGAGTACTTCGGTACATCGATCAACTGATAAAATCGATACGAATGTTTATGAATTTAAAGGTGGCATATAATTTGCTTTATATGCCTAACACATAGATATACAGTTGCCATAAGTTGAAAATTGGTTTCAACTTTCGAAGTTGGAGAATTGTTTCGGAGTGATCTGAAGGGGGAAATGAACTACATAATGCTTGTTTAATTCTCGAGTTTTGATAACTTAAACATACTTACTTCCTCCTTGCATATTATCATATCTGCAGAAAGATTTCTCTGATTTTGTACAAAACAGAACAATAATTTTGTAAATCTTAATTGTTCTATTTTTTCTCTCTTTAGAGCTCTCTGTCTACTCTAAAAAAATGGTAAAATAATGTTTTGGCAAATGATTATGTGTCAGACAAAAAGTATTGATATAGATTGACCAATTAAAAGTTTGTAAATTATTTAATTCATATTATTTTTTTCTTTAATAATCTTTCACCAACAAATTATTATTTCAACCACAAAAAACAATCATTGTAGACACTGCAAACAATGAGAGAAGAATTGTATATATGCAGAACTCATATACATCACCCATCATAATTATACGACCTTAAACAATTAACAATATTAAAACAAAGCATCAGCCTTGTATATCACCCACCCCAAGTCCTCAACTACTCAAATATGACCATGCTCCTTACCCATAATGCAACAGTGTAGTCTTGTAATGTAGACTCTGTTGAAATACATCACACTAATTCACTAATCAATGCATTCAAACCAAAAAATCTAAGCTAACAAGTATATAGCAAAATAAGTACTTTTCCTCTCCAAACATTTTCTTTCTCTGTACAAATAAGGTAATAGGAAAACTATTTCTCTGTGTTAATGACACAGTGTAGTCTTGTAATATAGACCCTGTTGAAATATATCACACTAATTCACTAATCAATATATTCATACACAATAACAGAGCTAACAAGTATATATCAAAACAAATATTTTTCCTCTCCAAACATTTTGGTTTCTCTATAGAAATAAGGCAATAGGCAAACTTATTCTCTGTAGATATCGCAAGGGGTATATTTCAAGACCATTCATATAGTGTCGGTCAGTTCATCACCTATCCCCCCCACTCTAAATGATATACTCTTTCACCAATTTTCACAATATACAGTGCATCCCACAAAAAAGGAAACCTGTGGATAGATTTAACAATTATTGAATATTTGTTTACTATACATTATTTTGATACTCGTGGCAAGAGTGGAATCTCATCTCCAATTTGAAACCAACAGCTAAGCAAATCGTTCACGCATGGCAGATAATAATAAATACGGAGGCATATCAGAAACAAATTGCGCAGAAACTCGCATGTGAATCTGAATCCATTCTCATTTCAGGAATCAATGAGAGAATCTTAATAAAGAATACAAAAAAAATGATAATGAACCAGTCATCGAATAAGCACGTTCGTCATATCACCAACCAATCTTGTCAATTTTTTTCTGCGCAACCTACTTTTGACATTAAAATTTCAAACTCGTTTTGCTCATTAATGCATGAAGTGCTCCTCACATATTAGTTATCAAAATATTGAGGAATAATTGAATGATATGATTATGTAAATAAACTATCATATTTCATTTGCCTTTGAAGAAAAAAGACATGGGAATCCCGGTTTCCTTTTTTTCTGGGACGCACTGTATCATATGCACACTATGAATAAAGTACACAAAGCTTGAAGGTCAACGACTTTTCATTGAATATATAATATACTCACAATTTATTGCATAATTGTAATAATAACACTTATGACATTGGTTGCTTTGTGCTTTTACGCTCATTCCATTTCACAAAATGACCAATTGATACCTCATGAATATGCATGATTTTGATATAAACGAGTCTAGTCTATAAATGAATAAACATGAATATACATGAATAATAGTACACTCAACGATCGATTTAACAGAAGTTAGTCAAAACTAAATACTTAAGGCAGCTAACTGTTTATATTTTGTCTACATACGCTACAGTCACACACTGCAAAAACTCTGGTGTTGATTCAACACCAGCCTGGAATCTATATATTTCCACACCAGAGAAGTGTTAAACACCACCAGTTTCATTTTGGTCTAACACCAGATAGGTGTTTATACAACACCAATTAGTATTAAAACAGCATCGGTTTGATTCCAAACTGGTGTTGTTTCAATACTTCTCTGGTGTGGACATATTCCGGGCTGGTGTTATATCAACACCGGAGTTTTTGCAGTGCACCAATGAAACCGACTCCGGACCGATCAAAGCTATTACGTAATATCAAATGACTTATTATTGGTTGGTTTGGAGTCGGCTTCGTTGTTGTGACTGCATTACAAATTGATCTTTCATTGACAGATTACCAAAGTACATGAACAGCTAGAAAGCAGTGTAAAATGAAAACTGTCTTTGAAAGGGATAAAACAATCAATAAATATGATAAAACACCTACATACTTCAGGAACATAACCCAGTCATGAAACGTTATGCTTTTCATTAACATAAATGGTATAGAATATAGCAATATTTCTGACATAGTAAGCAACCCATCAGCATGACAAAGTGGTATTATCCTTGTGCTTTCATTGGAATGATCATGGGTTTAAATCCCAGTATGGCTGTAAACTTTATCATCCAGAATTTATTTTGTTGAGAAAAAACTGAGGTGTCTAAAGACGCGTACTCTGATTGAAGCTATTCAACAGGGCGTTCTTCGCTCGCTGCATTATGAGACAAAAAAGTTGACTCAAATTTTTTACTTATGACATATTAAAAAAAATGACCGTATTTCAAATGATTCCATTTTTAGTAGGACGCAACTTACTCTAAACTGCAGTTGAACATTAAAATGTTAATCAAAGCCAGAATCATCAGCAGCCCCTAAACAGTCATGTTATAGTTAAGTGACTGCAGTTTTAAAGGTATTGTTTAACTTTGTGAGCAGCCGATTTAAAAAATTCTTGAACCAAGATGAAACATGTGTACAAGTGCATGTATTAGAACTAATAAACCCTGAAAACAACCATTATTGAGAATGAAAAGCTAAAACTACAAGGCAAACCCCGATTTTGTAAATAGGCGTCTTATAGACGCCTAAATAGTACACATAAGTGTATGGGATGAACTTAAGATGGTGTTTTCGGTCACTTTATATTTCAATTTTTGAAGCACTAAATAATTATTTTCGAACGCAATTTTTTCTGGGCTTCATTTTTGTAACATATCACAGACACAGGTGACAAGTGTGACCTTCTAGCTCAGATTTTTTAAAGTCAAATCAATGTTAGCCAATCACTTTAAGCTAAACTATTTGGATTCCGACACTCCAATCGATCAATCAATCGATAATCAAAGCAATGAACTAAAAAGTATTATATTATTAACAGAATGTTGATAAACAATGTAGATAAATGGTAGGGAAATAGATTTGAAATGGGTATGAGCACATTTCATTTTGAGACTATTTTCTGCACAACAGATGAATACATGTACAGTAAAACCATTAAGGCCATCAAAGTGAAACAGAAAAAGTGGCCACTGCAGACAGGTGTCCTTTATAGACGGGTTCTATAACACATATTCTGTTCAAATGGGAGACAAATTTGATGGCCACTAAAGACATGGTTTCCAGTAAAGACGGGTAGCCACTATTAAAAGACAGGTTTGACTACAATTATATCAAATCAAATCAATTTTCATGCAAGTATCAATTTGCCACGATGAAAGACGGAACCAGAGTGGCCACACAAAACCAAATAGTACTTAGATAGGATTTAGATTGTAAGTATATCCACATAGATACATACTTAAGGCTTTTAAAGAGGTATTATGTGAAGCAAGGATTGACCTTAATGCTGTTCAAATACTGAATTCACCAGACTCTTGCACAAATTGTAGTCACAGATATACCTAGTTTGCACATTGGTTTTGTGCCATTTGTTGCTTGAGTGGGTAACCTATGCAATGCAACCAAGAGTATGAGAGCTGATGATTGCAATTCATGCCAGAGACGCGATCGAAGATTTGAAAATCTCAGCAACGTAACCTTTGCCTTCTGTGGCTTTTTATTCATGGACTATAATGCTTATCAGTGCCTTGCTGGCATGCAGTTGGTGGACCTAGCCAGCTTATGCACACAATACTTCGGACATAACCTCCACCATGCAAAAACATTAAGGCCCATGAAATGGCTCATATAAAACTGGGCCCAGTCTTACAAAGAATTACCACTGATCCGATCAACCACAACTACGGAAAGCCAGCAACGTCAACATCTAAAATGCATGTTTGTTCAAAATATTTTCTAGATATGATGTTAAGTCATACACTCATTGTTTTCTTGAAAATTCAGTGTGCTTTTCTTTGTTTACAAAGGACATTGTGCACATATCCTGGAGAAAAAATATTATGACATTGTTGGATTTCCATATAATTACGGTCGATCAGATCAATCGTAACTTTTAGTAAGACCTGGGCCCGTCTTACAAAGAGTTACGATTGATCCGATCAATCTCAAGTATATGGAAATCCATCCATGTCATAAAAAATATTTCTTCAGGAGATTTGTTCAATGTCCTTTGAAAACAAAGAGAAGCATACTGATTTCTCAAGAAAACAGTGAATGAATATACGTCATTTCTAGAAAACATTTTGAATAAACATGTATTTTAGATGTTGACATTGTTGGCTTTCCATAGTTGTGATTGATCCGATCAATCGCAACTCTTTGTTTGACAGGCCCCTGGTTCATATCTTGAGTGGTCATAGGCTGTACATATTCGCGGCACAATCACTGCTTCACATACTACCTCAGAAAATGCCTGTTCACACATTAAGACATTAAACCTCTGCAAACCTCGAACACCAAGAAGAATTTTTGAAGTCATGAATTGAATTTCAAGAAGGAACATCACAAGGAAGTTCAAAACAATTTCTTCGAGCCACAGAACAGATGAACAGAGATCAGTCTAGTTTCAAATCATCTACTTCCCAAATGTAAATGATGATGGTGATGATTTTAAAATCTTAAACTGAAAAGGCATGAATAAAATGTATTTTGTGAAACATGGCCCAATATCAAAGCTTCCACCTCGGTTTCAAGCCAAAGTTTCAATATATCTGCTTCCGATTGTAAATGCTCATAAAAGTGCTGATTTCCATATCTTATACTGGAAAGTGGTACATGAAATGTTTGAGAACCAAATATCTCACTTTTAGCATCAGTCACATGGCAGTTCCCATGTTATTTTGTGGTCCATTATTTACGTTCTAAAAATAAAGGTTTAATATGATATGTGTGAACGTGACAGAGGAATAAAGATAAATTTAAAGACATAGAATACAAAAGAGATAAATGAGAGCACAATACAATTTGAGTAAAAACAAAATATACACAGAACATCTAATATCATAATGAAAACCATAATAGTGTTCACAATAATCTATTCATACAATTAAAATAGTACAAATATTCTATGCTGTACCAAGAATGTCTACCTCAATTTATGCCTGTACGAAGATCTACAATAGCTATAAACAATATGCAGTGGACATGTACACAAAGTTTTTTAGAGGCAGTTAAAATCTTGATCATAAAGTACATAAGTTATATCCTTTTCATAATTCTTGAACAGCATTTGAAAAGCGAATGCCGGGTATCTTCCTAGTAATATTAATACACTGTCCCACATGTGCTTTTCTGTGTGAGTAATCTTCAGAGTTATTGGTTTCCAGCTAATATGATTTCCCAAAGTTAAGTTGATATTAATACACCCAACCTAGATCTATGATAATACGGTGACAGTTAACCTTGATTTTTATAGACTTTCTCAGTCGTGACATAAATATTTACTGCAATGCAACTGAATTCTTTTACCTAGAACTCCAACAACTATATCACGTCACATATGATCGGTGGCCTGGATTTATATGTGAATATAATTATACTGAGCTTGGTAACCTGTACGAAAAAATATAACAAGTCTGAAAGAGGCCAGTGGGAACATGTGAAGTGCTAAATGATATTTAAATTTAGCTAACTCTATAGAAAAATGCTGGACAAAAGATACAGTTAAAACCAAACGACTTATTAATATACATTAACATCATCATGAATACTGATTTGGGGAGGGAAGGGGGGTCAAAAGAATTTTGAAATAAAAGATGGACAACATGACTCACATTCTAATCCAAAAGAATTGAACATCTTATCGAACATCAGTCTTTGCAACCTAAACCGTTGGGGAAAATTATATAGGGCCAATGTTGATTTAGAACCACAAAGTGCTCTAAAAAGCCCTGGGGAAATCCCTATTTACTGCAAAGTTAAAGCTTATCCAGTGTTGGAGATTTAGGCAGTAGCTTGTGAAAAGTAGCCCGCGCCCGCTCCCCCCCCCCCCCTGCCCCCCCCCAAAAAAAAAAGCGTTGGCCTGCTAAATCCCAAGTTAGTTATATTGAATGAAGTTGATAAATTCTAGATGATGGTGCTACTGGCATTCCATACTTGAGATAGAATGGACCAATTGCAACTCCTTGTTAAACAGGGGCCAATGACTCTACGATTTAAATGATATCTAAAGCAGAGGCAGGAGTGACACTGCTAGGGAATAACTGTAAATATTTGATATATATACACAAACAGTGATCACTTCGAATTAACAACCCTAAAATGAAAGTCAACAGGCTTCCATAGAAAAATTGCATTGTCTGGTGTATAAAAAAAGACATGAATTTTTGTGCACAAGGAATGTATATTAATTGAAACGAAAGGTGTGCCACGACTCATGAACCTAATACAGTCCAGGGCCCCGTCTTACAAAGAGTTACGATTGATCCAATCAATCTTAACACTATGGAAATCCATCCATACCATAATATTTTCTACAGGAAATTTGCACAATCTCCTCGGTAAGCAAAGAGAATCACACTAAATCTTCAAGACAGCGATGAATGTATGAATATACATCAAATCTAGAAAATATTTCAAACAAATTTGCATTCAAGATGTTGATGTTGCTGGCCATCCACAGTTGCGATTGATCGGATCAATCGTAACTCTGTGTAAGTTGGGGCCCAGGATTTTCTCTGACAACTCTCAACAATCCTTGCATGTGATTGGATAAGAGCAGAATTGCCACTGAAAATCACCGATATGACAGTTCATGAAACACGCCCCAGAATTCACAAAAGACACATCAAGACATATTTGCTTCTACTGTCCTTTTTTTCCAAACTATAAATTCTAGGCTAAGAGACTTAAGTAGCTTAATAGATTGAAATGATAAAAAATAAAATTGTTTTTCTAAATCTAATGTAAAACGGACCGCTTCATCACATGTCCCGTTGAAGTCCAATAAATTTTCAAAATTAAGAAACATAAATTCCTATGAATAGTTTTCACCAAACATATCGTTAAAACACGAACATGGTCAAATCACACTACTTAAAAAAAAGGGGCATACGAGTCTCAAGTTACTACATGTACATGATCAATACATTTAGGGACAGCTTTTCCTTACGAATGTACATGTATGCTCAAATGTGGGGGGGGGGAACGGGATTTGTTTCAAAGGGGGGGGGGGTGGGGAAAACGAGATTTGTTTCAAAGGGGCATAAAGAGATGCACGTAAATAAACCCATCATAAATAACTGCAACACAAGGTTGAAAAGAGGAGATTAGGGGTCTGGGGCCTGTCTCATAAAATTTGTTTACAATAACACATTTCCAATAACAGTTAAAAGCTACCGAGATCCTTCAATCTGATTGGCTGATAGTAAATTTGTTGCAGAAATTGTGGATTTGATTTTGTAACAAATCTTTATGAAACGCAGCCCAGAAAAAGGGATACGCTATCAGCGTCTAATACAATTCTATAATACCAAACAAATAATCATGATTACCTGTCACGTATACTTATATTATAAATTAAATAAAACTTGTGACAACGATGAATAAAGATTAAAAAGATACCAAATAGACATAATACCTAGTACAGTTTAATATGCCGAGACAAGGGGAAACCAATACCTGATATCGAGTGAGTATAGTAAGTTAAAGCTGAAATACAGCATTGTGGCTTCAAAACTCCTATTTGAGTCATATCTGCATATTGTTAGTATTTCTTATAATTTTCCTCAACCACTCACAAAGCTCTTTCTCTAAATTTGCCACTTTATTCTCACCAACTCTTACAGGATTGACCTTCCCCTTTGATTCACTGAATCGATTAAATACAAAAAGGAAAATATGTTATAGCGCCCTCGGGTGTTATCCTTCCGTATACTTGGTTTTGTCGCCCGCATTTAGAACCGTCGTTTCGGTGGGCTCTTTCTCGGGAGACTTCTCAGGTGCTGGCATGGGTATGGCGACGTTCTGGTTTGAAGCGCCCTCGTCTGGCGATGCTTTTGGCTGACTGGTGATGGGCGTGTTGCCGTCTGCGTCTATTTCTTCCTCGTCCTCATCCTGCGGAAGGCAACAGAGACATGAAAACGTAACAACCAAGTTGGAGTAATAGAAATATCACTGAAGCTGCTTATAATACACTTTCCTTTCTGCAACCGCATGTGAAAAACATATATTTTTCTGTTACAATAACAATGCATAATAATAATAACAGTATATTTACCCAGGGTAGCCACTTCAGTTCCGAAAACTGTTCTCCCAGCAGGTCCTGCTATTACTATTACCTGGCTAAGCTAGGCTACCTATTCTGGTGGGTGTTTCATAAAGCTGTTTGTAAGTTAAGAGCGACTTTAAGAACGACTGGTGATCCTTTCTTGTGGTAAATGGTATATTCATTGGCGATGATTTAAGCGCGTAAGAAAGCTTCACCAGTCTTTCTTTAATAACTTACGAACAGCTTTATGAAACACCCACAAGGTGCAGTCAGACCGCAGGTCCCTATGCTAATGAGCAAAAAGGCCAGATTCATCCAAATCATCTCGTGGCTGAATCCTCCTCCTTGCAAAATCTCGTGATTCGTGAGATTTTCTTTCTATAAGAATTTACCTGTTTTAACCTCAAGTTAAATGAAAAATTATTGCACCATCAGGTAGAGTAAAAGTTACTCTTTCATATTGGTCATTTATTTTGGATACAATATTTTGTTAAACAAGTAAATTTCTGGCCTGAAAATGTGCCTCAAAACTGAATTTTCTTCCTCTGTTTTCTTTTGTAAATTGTGCAAAACTTTTTATTTTGAGCCTCAATGATATCTATATCACCATAAAGCTGAACCTCTGTACTTTCTCACAATGCCACTCTTGATATGCGGCACCTTTTAATCGGGTCAAGATCACACTTTTCCCACCAAGGTACAAGACGAGATTTCTGAAATTTTGTACTTGCAAGAAATCCAGAGTTCTGATTGGCTGGATAAGGTTCACAGAACAACAGGCGCGGGGTATTTGAGGAGATTACCACATGGGAAGTGTGATCTTCCCACGAACCCAGGCACTGGGACCGTTGGAATTTGCCATTGTGTGGTCTCTTTGACCAATCAGAGTGCAGTATTCTTGTTTTCAAACTGTTTTATGTACTTGGCAAATGAAAAGTGTGATCTTGACCCGATTAAACCAATTCTTATTTTGAAACCTATATCATATCAAAGCATACATATTCAGCTTTATCATGATATAAAAATCATTTGGGCTCAAACAAAAATAAAGTGTGAAAATAGCAGCTTTTGTCAGGTGAAAATATTTATTTTGTAGCATATTTTAGATCAAAATTTTAACCTATATTACAAAATCTTTGAATAAATTCAAACACATGACCTGAAAGAATGATTCTTCTTCTTTACAGTGGTACCAAATTCATGAAATTCGATGCACAATTAGAGCAGCAATGGCCGAATGAAAAGAGGTGTTTTGGTCCGCATCAAGCTCATTAAATATGCAAAACATCTCAAGTCATGAATATCACTTGGATGAAAGAAGCCACTTTCTTGGGACCTGCAGACTGACTGGTGCACAAAGCTTTTTGAGGAATTTATTCCTACCTGGTACCCATTCACCTCACCTGGGTCGAGTGCAGCACTGTGGATGAATTCCTTGCTGAAGGAAATTAGGTCATGGCTGGGATTTGAACCCACGACCCTCTGTTTCAAAGTCCAGAGACTAATCCACTGGGCCAAGACGCTCCACGCCATTACGTGACACATCCAAACTGTCTTCTATGTCTTCACTCAAAGACCAATGAATGTCAGCACTGGGTGGAAACCGAGGAAATAATGTGATCCGCAAGACTTTTCAATGGACTGACGGATTGCCCAACCACCCACCCCTGGATCGCCTACGCTAAAGTTCTGCGGCCCTTGCATACGTATCTAATGAGATATTTCTTACTAACGCCCTCAATAATGTGCATTATTTGTAAACTAACCTCCGGTATGACGATCTCAAAGTCTTCATCTTCATCCTCCCCTCGTTTACACCGTCCACAGCATCCAAAGCAGCACAGACAGCAACAGAAGCAGAAACAATAACACGTACAGAAGAAACAGATCACACTCGTTATCTGAGGAGAGAAAAGAAAAGAATTGTAATAAGCTACTGAATTCCTGGCAAATGATTGGTTGATTCAGAACAGTGGATAAATAACTACAGAAAAAGTCTTCTTCATCATCATCTTCCACTCAATTTTATCCTCGACAGCAGCTGAAGCAGAAACAATAACATGTACAGAAGAAACAGATCACACTCGTTTCCTGAGGAGAGAAAAGAAAAGAATTGATATAAGCTACTGAATTCCTGGCATATGATTGGCTGATTCTGAGAAACTGAAACAGCAACAGAAGCAGAAACAATAACACGTACAGAAGAAACAGATCACACTCGTTATCTGAGAGAAAAGAAAAGAATTGTTATAAGCTACTGAGTTCCTGGCATATGATTGGCTGATTCTGAAAAACTTAAACAGAAGCAGAAACAATAACATGTACAGAAGAAACAGATCACACTCGTTATCTGAGGAGAGAAAAGAAAAGAATTGTTATGAGCTACTGAATTCCTGGCATATGATTGGCTGATTCTGAAAAACTTAAACAGAAGCAGAAACAATAACATGTACAGAAGAAACAGATCACACTCGTTATCTGAGGAGAGAAAAGAAAAGAATTGTTATAAGCTATTGAATTCCTGACAAATGATTAGTTGATACCGAGCAGTGGATTAATAACTACAGAAGAAAGTCTTCATCAACATCTTCCACTCAATTTCATCCTCGACAGAAGCTGAAACAGAAACAATAACATGTATAGAAGGGACAGATTACTCTCGTTACCTGAGGAGAGAAAAGAAAAGAATTGTTAAAAGCTACAGAATTCCTGGCAAATGATTGGCTGATTCTCAGAAACTGAAACAACATGTAAAGAAGTAACAGATAACACTCGTTACCTGAGGAAAGAAAAATAATAAAAGGGTTTTAAGCTACTGAATACATGAATGTGGCACATAATTGACTGATTCTGTATTGTCTTGAAAGGTTTGGGAAAAATGCTTGACCCACAACCCTCTCATGAAGACGGACAGTCAACCTGCCCGAAACGTCGAGTCTCTCTACTACTCATCATCTCTACTCGCCGACTCAAGCCAGCATCTCCTCACTAGCTCCACTACTCAAGCTGTTCTCAACTCATCAATCTTTTATGGTTTACAGTCCTTTTCAGGACTACTTTCAAGAAAGAATACTCTACTCTCAAATCTCCACTTTCTCGCCTATCCATTTCTTCTCTTCTTCTATCCACTGTTTCTATAACACTTCACATGGTGTACCGTAAACCACATCAGCAACCCTCTCATGGTAATGAAAGATGATGACACATTTTTTTTAAATGCACAAATTCATCGTTAGTTTCCTCAAACTTCCTTTCAAAAGACTAAAATCACAAAGGGATATTGCCCATCCATGATGCAAATATTGTTCAAGGGGAATCCAACTTTGGCAGTAAAATGTTGTGTTGGGAAGGAGAAAAATAAATTAAACAGAATGGTGAAAGTTTGAAAGAAATCGGACAAGCAATAAGAAAGTGATAGCTGCTTTAAAATTAAGATCACTAATAGTATGTAGATTTCAAATTGGCAACTGGGTAAGTAAATTATGACAAGGGGCAAGGACAACTTTCCCATAGGCCATGTACTTTATTATCAGGGATTTGTGGTTTTCTCCGAAGTACCCATTCCCCTGGGGCAGTAATCTAAATATAATCCAGGTAGTATATTGTTTAAAGGGATGGTCCGGGCTGAAATTATGTACAGCTTAATAAATAGAGTAGAATTCACTGAGCAAAATGCCTAAATTTTCATCAAAATCGGATAACAAATAACAAAGTTATTGAATATAAAATTTAGCAATATTTTGTGAAAACAGTCGTCATGAATATTCATTAGGTGGGCTGATGATGTCACATCTCCACTTGTTCTTTTGTATTTTATTATATGAAATTAGGTTTATTCAAATTTTTTCCTCCAAGAACTAGAAAAATTGGATTGACAACTGATTTAGTGCATTAGATATTTATTGCTGCAACTTATTTCATTATAAGGGAGACATATTATTCACACAAGTATGAAATAATGAAAAAATTATGATTTTATGTAATAACATAAGGAAACTGAAAGTGGAGATGTGACATCATCAGCCCACCTAATGAATATTCATGATGACTGTTTTCACCAAATATTGCTAAACTTTAAACTTCAATAACTTTATAATTTGTTATCCGATTTTGATGAAATTTTCTGCATTTTGCTCAGTGAATTCTACTCTATGTATAAATATAAAGATATAAATATTTTCAGCCTGGACCATCCCTTTAATGTCCTCATGAATGAAAAATATAATTTGAAATAAAATTTTGGGGAAAAATGACATTTTAGCCATAATATGTATTGGAGTACATGGAAGAGTAGTCCTTGCCTTACATCACTATGACATTCCATATGCGGCCAATTTGAAGTCTCCATGAGTATAGTGATTACCAATATTTACAACTTTTAAAAATTCATAACTTTCTTGTTGTTTGTCCAATATTGTTCAAACTTTCACCTATCAACTTGTCTGATTCTTCTATTTCTTATAAAAACAAGTTTTTATATGGGTTGGATTCCCCTTTAATATGATCTTTAAAGTTTTAAAACCATACTTACCCTAAAGCATTTAGAATTGACTAGGAAGTAGAGATCAACGTTGTCCTCGCCAATTTGTTCTGCGATGTAGATTCCAAACGAGCCGTACTCGTCGTAAATCTGTCTTTTCTTCTCGTCGTTTAGTACTTTGTGTGCGCGGTTGATCTCTTTAAACTATTACAAACGATAAAAAGATATCAATTGTTAAGTAGTGGGAGGGAAGAACTTAAACATGATAGAAAACAATTTTTTATAGAGGTTTGGATATACCATGGCGGTTTGGATATACCATGCCAGTTTGATTGAAAATGAAGAGACACAATGGCAGATCATTTATAATTGGAATCACAAGTCACATTAATTTCATAAATCAATATAATCGACATCTTGGGCATCAGCGCAGAGGATTTTTCCTTTGCTCATGGGGGGGGAGCATCTATTGTCGCATCCCCTCCCCCCCCCCAAAAAAAAGATAATCCTCTGCGCTGACGCCCATGATCCACATCCACATCATAATTTGTTTTTAAAAATGTCCACTTCTTCGACATTTGTAGTATTCTCAATACTGTTTACAAAACAGAATATAATGTTTGCCTACAAACTGAAAATCGGTAACATGTATTTTTCCTCTGGAAATGGCAAAAATACCTTTTTGGTGTTTATTTCAAAGAAGACTGGTATATGTATCAAACTAAAAACTAGAAATAAGAGTATCTATGCCATGCATTATTTTCCCCCACATGTATAATGTGCTTTTTTTTTCAAAACTATACGTAAATTTATCTCGTTATTATCATTATACAGGTATTTATGCATTTCCTCATGTCTTACAGTGTATAACATACATACTCACAAACACACACACACACACAAGTACTGGATAACACCATAATTTACTGCAAATGGTGAATTGTACTGCATGATTTTCAACAAAGGAAATGACATTCAATGCACCCTCAGGCAAAAATGCATTTTCAAAAGGGCATACACTGATCTGGGCCCCATCATACAAAGAGTTGTGATTGATTCGATCAGTCTCAAGTATATGGAAATCCATAGATGTCATCATTTTTTCTCAATGTCCTTTGAAAACAGAGAGAAACTTACTGAATTGTCAAGAAAACAGAGAATGTATGAATATACATCATTTCTGAAAAATGTTTTTGACAAACATGTATTTTAGATGTGAAACTCTTTGTAAGACGGGGCCCTGATCTACTTTTCATTTGTTGAATTTTTCGAATATTTCTTTCATATTTCTGTGTCTTCTATTCATCCTCCCTATCTCCTTTCACATCAGAGCGCTATATCTCTCTTTTTTTCAGCATTTTCTCTACCATGCCCCCCCCCCCCTTAACACCTATTTATATATTTTTTTCACATTCTTTTGAGATAAACTGTATATCTTTTGCAAGTCTCTCAAATCACATCTTAACTTTGTTTTATCTGTGCCCTTTTCTACTGCTTTGGATTACTTTGTGTCTTTAATACTCATCTCTTTATTAATATTTGATCAATTCTCATTACTTCAATGTCTGTATTTACATATAGACCGCGGGCCATACATCAAATATGTGCCTCCTTTTTCATTTTCGTGCCTCAACTCTTGTATCTACCTGATTTTTTGTCACATTTTAGAAAAAAAATCACTGAACATTATTTCATAACTCGTCAGTGTCAAAAGTTGCACACTAATTAATTATTCAAATTTTAAAATCTACAGCGCCCTCCTGTGTTCAAGCAGATATGTCTGTATTGCTTCTACATGGGTTGCTAGTAGGTAAAACTTAATTAGACTTGCTCATATGTATGTTAGTTGTTTTCTGCACAGTCATCATGAATGACAGGGGCGGTGGGGCAAAGGTGGAAGCGGGGGAGGGGGGCGGTAGGCAAAAAATTGCATTTTATGCAATGAATCAGAATTTTGATCATTCAGGAATACATGTATTCATCATTCCGAGCCTAACATTTGACCAGCTTACAAGTATTCAAATTGGCAACACTACAAATTTCAATGATTTCCTTTACATAATTCATCTGTACTACAATATTAAAAGCAATTGATATATACCAGCAATCGTCTTTTAATGAATAAAATAAATGCAAATTTTAACGGAAATACATAATTTTGGTATTCCTTTCACTTTGCCAATCTATAAAGCACTTTATAATCTCCACTTGTAATTTTCCTGTATAAAATTGATGATTATTAAAATAACAAGGAGAATATTTAATAAGACAAAGAGTCAGTGATTTTTACTGAGAATGGTTATAAGCTCCTGAAATACTTGCATCTGATCGGCTCAGAGCAAATAAGTCGGTGAAAGTCACCAATAAGATGCTTTATGAAACAATCCCTATTGAACAGGGGAGTATTTCACAATCAGTGATTTGAAATGACAACTGTTATAAGCTACCAAAATCCTAGAATTTGATTGGCTCAGAGCAAACTAGTCAGTGAAAATTACTGACAAGATGCTTAAAGAAACACTCCCTTGGAGAGGGAACAGGGGCATATTTCACAATCAGTGATTTTAAATGACAACTGTTATAAGCTACCAAAATCCTAGAATCTGATTGGCTCAGAGCAAATTAGTCAAGTGAAAATCAATAAGATGATTCATGAAATGGTTCCATGACATTTGCTCCAGCGGCTATTGCTCCTATGGAAAAAATATGCACGTTAAAGGGCATGTGTCGAATGAGACAGTCGATGATTTCCATCAACCACTTTTTCTTTTGTATTTTATTGTTTGACAATACTTCATTTTTTAAAGATTTGACAATAAGGGCCGACTTGACTGAACCATACGCATGTATTAAAGTAATGCTAATTCCACATGTTCGGGGAGAAATTAATCTTTGTTTTACATGACAATGTGGAGAAAATTTTAATCTTTCATATTTCATTTAAAAAATACAAGAGAAATAGTGAGTGATGTCATCAGTCTCATTTGCATACTGACCAGGATGTGCATATACATGAAACTGTTTTGTAAAAATTGGGCGACACTTTAAAGTGTCATAACTTTCTTATTTTACATCCAAATTAGATTAAATTTCAGTCATTATTCTCATTGGATTTTTCTCTTTTATTCATTAGAACTTTTCATTGGGGGGGGGGGGACTTGTCCTTTAAGCCAAACATAAAACCCAACCTTCATAACTAAATTAACCCTTATCATTATTTTAACATTACTCTGAACCAAAAACTCATTTAATAATAATCAATAATAATAATAATAACAGGGCCCGCTGGGAGAACAGTTTTTGTAACTGAAGTGGCTACCCTGGGTAAATATACCATTATTATTATCCTAACTCTAACCCTATGCCGTGTTGTGTCGCCCATGAAAAACTCCCCTCAAATTGGACAACTTTTTTTTTCATGTCATGTGTGAGGGCCCAAAGCTTTTAGGAGCAGTGAACGTGAACGACGTAGCAGTCCTCTGATCGTTTGAGTCAACGTCGTCGTCTGCCCTTGTTCACTACAATTGCGAATACTTTAGATTTCACTCAACTTGTACGTGTACGTACGTCCATGTGAAACAGCGCGATAACCAGCGGGTCATGACACGCTGCCCATCCCGGAAGATCTGGCGTACCATCGCCTGGCGACCCGGTCGGGTGATGCGAAAGTGCAACTTGTGCACACGTGCCTTTCACTTGCTTTGATTCCTTTTTACTCGAGTTAGGATATATATCGATATAAATTTTGGAGGTCAGAAAGCAATTCCAAATATGATAAACATAATGCATCGTACAACTTACATTAATTTTGTGAAAAGTCACTGTAAACTGTGTTTTAAAAGGGAAAGGTTGATCTTCATGCTGGGTTTGAACAGTCAAAATGACGTCACTCACGTACACGTCCACTATGATTTAGGAGAACCGCAAAATGGATGTGGTGAGGTTCTCGATTCTGATAGTGGAGGTGTGTGAGGACCTGAGGCATATGGAACGCCAAAAAATGACGTCATCTCGTACCAGTCCACTATGTGGACGTACATTTCTAAAGGTGCTCATTGAAGCACAATTTATCCATTTCAGAGAAGTTCATATTGAATAGGTAAACAAATTAATAGACCTCCAGTGCCAGATCTTAAATACATGTAGATCGATAATGTGGACTATATGTATATCATTGACTATGGCTGTGAAAAATATACAACGTATTAAACAGATAACCTCACTGATAACAACATGCAATCAAAATGATCAAATCTCATTTTTCAATGAGTCCAAGTTGAACGGTCAATTTGCAGTCATTATGAGAGGGTCCAATGATTACTGATACTCTGTTACTAAGACAAATTTATCACTTTCCGGGGAAATTGATAACTGAACTTGCACACAAGTGATGATATCTGGGTCATGTATGCAATGGTGTGGACTTTCAACTTGCCACTGCAAATACTTCTGCAATGTACATGTAGAACTAACACTCAATCGCAAACTGTATGATTTCAATCTGAATAGTCCTGAAAGGTCACAAGATTTTTTTGTTTTTTTACTGAGTTCGAAGAAATGAAGCCCGAAACTGGGCCAGGTATTTTTTTTTCAGTAATGTAAAGTTCATGGTTTGGTTTCTTCATCAATGTTTAATTTCAAATCTTGTAGAAATGCCTAACATCAGCAATTATTTTTTTGCTTTTGTCTATAACAGTCATCAAACTTTGAAGTTTGAACTGATCCAATTAGCTAACAGTGATTTCATATGGTGTATGTAACCCAAACATGTATTTCTGAACCAACAGTTTTTAGAGTTTTAAGGCCTAAATATTGTATGATCAAAACAGCATACATACATGCATAAAATGACTTCATGTATTTTTCAACACAACACACATCACTATATATTCACGAGTGATGTTTACAAAAATGTAGGTTAGAGTCCACTGTATAGTATTCTTTAAGATTGAAATGATGTATTCAAAATGATGGGCTCTTCTACTGACAACAAGTGGAATGCCTCTGGCCGTCTCACCTGCATCACGCGATTCAATATAGCAGCAGTGCTGATTTTGAAAACTACTATAACTCGCACAAGATGTTCAGTGATACTTGGTTACTCTTATTTCCACGTTTTATGAACTAGACCAATACACTTATAGAGATATGATGGCAATTCAACAAATACCCCAAATGTGGCCAAAGTTCTTTGACCTTACATGACCTTTGACCTTGATCATGTGACCTGAAACTCGCACAGGATGTTCAGTGATACTTGATTACTATTATGTCCAAGTTTTATGAACTAGACCAACACACTTTCAAATTTATGGCTGTAATTCAACAAATACCCCAATTTGGCCAAAGTTCATTGACCCTAAATGACCTTTGACCTTGATCATGTGACCTGAAACTTGCACAGGATGTTCAGTAATACTTGATTACTATTATGTCCAAGTTTCATGAATCAGATCCATAAACTTTCAAAGTTATGATGGTAATTCAACAGATACCCCCAATTCGGCCAAAGTTCATTGACCCTAAATGACCATTGACCTTGGTCATGTGACGTGAAACTCATGCAGGATGTTCAGTGATACTTGATTAACCTTATGTATAAGTTTCATGAACTAGGTCCATATATTTTCTAAGTTATGATGACATTTCAAAAACTTAACCTTAGGTTAAGATTTTGATGTTGATTCCCCCAACATGGTCTAAGTTCATTGACCCTAAATGACCTTTGACCTTGGTCATGTGACATGAAACTCAGGCAGGATGTTCAGTAATACTTGATTAACCTTATGGCCAAGTTTCATGAACTAGGTCCATATACTTTCTAAGTTATGCTGTCATATCAAAAACTTAACCTCAGGTTAAGATTTGGTGTTGACGCCGCCGCCGCCTATAGTCTCACTCTGCTATGCAGGTGAGACAAAAATGTGGTGGGAGAAAATGTCTTCTTTAATACCTTTAGTTAGAAAATGATCCCTAAAACAAGCATTTTGAGCTACAAAAATAAATAAAGTTTTGAATAAATTAAAGAGCTACAGCCCTATGGCTGTGATGTTGTTAATTTGTAGGTCATGTGTTAAGACACATCCTGTAATTATGAAAATCACTGGAACAGTGCATTATATGTCCCTACCCCCCTCCCCCAATATTAGAAAAGAAAGTTCTGCTAAGATTATATAAAATAACCCCCTCCCCTCCAAAACAAAAAAAAACTTATCACAAAGGAGTACATTACAAAACATTGGTCACACATACAGACACATTGGCCCGAATTCACAAAGGTGGTTTTTGCAGAAACCATGGTTTCAACCGTGGGTTTTGCTGATTTTGCGATTCACAAAGGTGGTTTCAAATGAAACCATGGTTTCAAACGAAACCACCTTTGTGAATTCGGGCCAATGACACAGAGGTATACATGTACATATGGTAATGTGCAGATATTCCTACCCTTTCTCCTGCAAGTGGGTCGTCTCTGTTCTTATCAGGATGGTACTTCAATGCCATCTAAATAATAAAGAAATAATGTATGAATGAAATGAATGAAATAGAAACAAACAGTATTATAATCTAACAAAACAACAGAAAAATAGCTTGCTGATATTTTGTGCATTATTTGTGCAACACTGCACATCTGTATGTATAGGATGGTAGTCATTTGTATCCCCTTCATCTTGTAATAGAAAAGAAAGAAAAGGAAATTCAACCCCATAGAGAAATACTAGTAATTACTGTGCATGTACAGTAGGATGGATAAAGACATAGAGAATGATTAAAAAAATTGTTTTGAATTATAAACTTTAATTTCCTAGGAAATGAACTTAATTCAAAACAATTTTGTTTATAAATTCAAACTTATTTGTAGAGTACTTTTTATTCCACCTAAAAACTGAAATATAAATCTCGGACATATTCATGTCTGAATACAAAATACCATGCATTTATTCAGTAAACATACCTTCCTGTAGGCCTTCTTGATGTCATCTTCCTTTGCGTCTTTGGGTATATTTAATAACTGGTATAATGACTCTCCCGCCGTGCTGAATATGGATTATAAAAATATAAACATAGAGAGATAAATTAAAGAGAGATACAGTGGTGGTCAAAAGTAGTGAACCCCACCAGAATATCAACATAAAATACAAGGCCCTGGGAAGAAATTTACGGATAGATGAAGATTGTAAACTATAAAATCATTGATGAAAATGTGAAGTCTACTCTACATGTAGGTCAAGGCCAAGCATGCCAAGGGGTTTCGCCGGTATCGTGATCTCTAAATTCTACTCCGATCGACGAATGCGCGCTGTGCTGGAAAACTGTTTTGAAAGGGTGTGACCTAACTTCGCGGACCAAATTTTTCGTGTAGATTTAAACAAATACTCAAGCTTAACTCATGATTAATGGTTACATCAAGAGAAAATCATCATTAAATCTTATGCCATTCATCAATTTTAGAGAAATCGATTTGTGTGATTTCTTTAACATTATCAGTGTCATGTCCGTTACGTTTTTCACTTAAAGTTTTCATATCCAATAGGAATTTTGTCTGAAGTTACTGCAAATTCAGATTCTATGTTAGAATTAAACCCCCTAGTGGGGCAAAAAAAATAAAAAAAGGTTTTCACTCCAAATTGAAGGTCGATTTGGTTTCAAGAGATTTGACAAGCCCCCCCCCCCCAAAAAAAAAAAAAGGGGGGTTCCAACAAAAAATGTTGGTCTTTAGAGTTTAGATACATACATTTCTCAAATTTTACACACCTACCACCAGAATTCCAGGGGGTGCTGCCAATGGAAAATAATACATGCAGCGGCGGCACCCCCTTGGAAAATCTTGGGGGTGCTTCAGCACCCTTCTAGAACCCCCGCTTCCCAGGCCATGATAGAATAGTTTCAAATTCTGGGCATGTTTTAGATATATATTCAATTGTGAAGTACGAGTATGGTGATGATATATTACATTCAATACAGTTTGTTTCTCTGGGCTCGCCAAACATTGTAATGTTATTGTCTACACTCAATACTCGACATGAAGAGTGCATTTTGTGGTGGGGTGAGCTTTTGAGCAGGACTGTATACAAATGATGTCTTGTGGAGCATTGTGGCCCAGTGGATTGGGCTCCAGACTTTGAAACCGAGGGTTGTCAGTTCTTATCCCAGCAAGAAATTGATCTACATTGTGCTGCACTCAACCCAGGTGAGGTGAATGGATACCCGGCAGGAATAATTCCTTGAATGCTCCAAGCGTCTTTAGCAGCTGGAGCTTAAAGCTAAATTACAGTAGCTGCAGTAAAACACTGATTTCGAAAGAAAGTCTGTAAAACCAAGGTTAAGTAATTACTATATCATCGTCGATCTAGATCTGGTACAGTTACATAAACTGAACTTTGTTAAATCATAAAATCTAAGCTGAAAAATAATCACACTGAAGATCACCAACACAGATAGAGGCACACGTGGGACAGTGTATACTATTAGGAGTGGGCTATAAATGGGTGATTTTTGGTTTTACTGTGGGAACAGTTTTTTTGTGTTCCTTTTACCTTATCTCAACATGGAATGACAATATTTTTTGTCTCGGGTCCGAGAAAAAAGTGTGCCGGGCCAAAATCCAAAATGGCCGCCAAAACCCCCCAAAATCACAGTTTTGGCCACAATTTTTTTATTTGGTGGTCATTTTCTCTGGTTTTGGTGTCTATTCATATGTTTTTTGGGGCAGGCAATTTGTTTTTCCTATAATTAGTACTTTTAAACCATTATTTGTAGAGTTAAAAGGTAATTATACCTATATTTTCCCATTTTTGTAACCTTTTTTCAGCCAAAAAGTGGGTTTTATCATCCTGGGGTTCTGGGATATTAGATGGTACGAGGTCAACAATATAGCAAGCAGCTTGATGTAGCTATATTGCTTTTATTCCTCCACTTTGGGTTTTACGGATATTTGTGAAATATATAAAATAAAAGAAAATGTCATTTATCCATAGGGGCTATACGGTGTACAATGCACTGTACATACTACACTGCATATATCCATGCATTGACCACCATGGCATATGACAAGGCCTGTAGATATAAACTATAGTGTCATAGAAATGAGCTTCAAAGGTTTAGAATTAGATTGTGAATTTGATTCCTTGTCAGCTGATGTACATGGTGAAACCAGTAACGTAAATTAAACTTACATGTAAATATCACATACATGTATATATACGTACATCACATTTTTAGCCATATCTTCTTCATTTGGAGGCTTTTTTTAAAACCTGGTTCTGGTGTCTAACTGCCTGGGCCTATGTTTATGGGGTCAGGTAACTACTAGTATCATGGTAACGCTGATCAACAGCCAATCAGAATAAAGGATTGCATGCAAGTTACCATTAAGTTAAGTTAAAGGAGAATGAAACTCTTGGAGCAAGTTAGCTTTTGTGAAAGCAGAAAAATCAAAGAATAAGATCAACAAAACTTTGAGTAAAATAGGACTAGCAATAAAAGAGTTATGAGCATTTGAATGTCGAGATCACTAATGCTATGGAGATCCTCCTATTGGCAATGCGACCAAGATCTGTGATGTCACACACGTACAACTCTCCCATTCGGACACTGAAAATATACCCCAAAACATCTCTTTTTGCTCATTCTAATCATATGACAAACGATTCATCAATGATGTAATGTTGTGAAACCTCTGTACTTGTCCTCTCATAAAGAGAACACCTCACCTTGTGATAGACTCTATAAAAGTGAGAATATACGTGAAATAAGTACTAAAGTAATGAGGGAGTTGTACGTGTGTGATATCACAGATCTTGGTCGCATTGCCGATGGGAGGATCTACATGGCACTAGTGATCTCAATATTCAAATGCTCATAACTTTCTTATTATTCATTCAATCTTCCTCAAACTTTCAACAATATGTTTCTTTGATTTTTCTCTTTGATATGGATTCAGCTAGTTTCAAGGGTTTCGTTCTCCTTTAACATAATTGTAAATTTTTATGCAACGGGGCCCAGAATAGCTACAGTGTAAATTACCTCTCTCCGCCCCCTGAATTAGCATATTTGACAAAACATGTCCTCAATTTCTGAGACAAAACATATCTTCAATTTCTGAGGCATCTAATTCTAAACCTGAGAGCTCATTTCTATGACACTATAGTTTATACAAGCCTTGTTATCTGTCATGGTGGCCAATGCATTTATGCAGTGCAGTATGTATGTACAGTACATTGTACATATGTATACTGTATAGCCCCAATGGATAATTGACATTTTTTGATTTAATAAGATATATTTCACAAATATCCGTAAAACCCAAAGTGGAGGAATAAAAGCAATATAGCTATATGAAGCTGCTTGCTATTGTTGACCTCGTACCATCTAATATCCCAGAACCCCAGGATGATAAAATCTACTTTTTGGCTGAAAAAAGGCTACAAAAATGGGAAAATTTAGGTATAATTACCTTTTAACTCTACAAATAATGGTTTAAAAGTACTAATTATAGGAAAAACAAATTGCCTGCCCCCAAAAACATATGAATAGACACCAAAACCAGAGAAATTGACCACCAAATAAAAAAATTGTGGCCAAAACTGTGATTTTGGGGGGTTTTGGCGGCCATTTTGGATTTTGGCCCGGCACACTTTTTTCTCGGACCTGAGACAAAAAATATTGTCATTTCATGTTGAGATACATTACAAGGAATAAAAAAAAACTGTTGTCATATTGAAATTACAAAAAAAGTATTTTTGACCCATGTATAGCCCACTCCTAATACTATATTGCTGGAATAAAGACCCGACGGAAGTGCCAGAATCCGCGCTTATTTTGCTTATTTCTCAGCAATTACACAATTTCTTCCAGAATCCTTTGGCACATATTTTTTATTCATATCAACAGACACTTGGGTAGTCATTATATTTGATTCTGTAAAAAGTCATTTTGAGATCGTTACCACAACTGGCATTTATCTTTAAAGCGAGGGTAATACATGTACATGTATATAGTGCGTCATTGAATAAGCAACTACATGTAGATAATCGGCACCTCTTAAATATCATTCAAGGAAAAAGCAAGAAAACAGATATCAATGCAGAATAGAATGCTTTTAGAGAGATTGAGAATATATCAATTGAAAGAAAGAAGGGACAGTTGACTGATAAATAAATGTATTTTGGAGAGGAATAATGGGTACAGATAAAAAATGAGACAGACAGGCAGGCAGGCCTGTGGGTTTATTTCCAATTCGTCTATAATGCAATTTCATCCAATTGCCAACTCGTCTACTATCATTTGGTCTACCATCAGTTTGTCCACTCACCACATGGTCTGCTTTCATTTAGTCTAATGCCATTCCGTCTAATATCCAGTTGGTCCAATAGCCATTTAGTCTATATACAATTTGGTCTAATTGGACTAAGTGTTAAATTGTGCAAAATGAATGAAAATGAAATGGATATTAGACCAACTGGTTATGAGACGAAATGGTCATAGACGAAACGTTGATGGACATGGATGGAATGGCATTAGACTAAAATGAAAGTAGACCATGTGGTGAGTGGACAAGTTGGCAATAGTTGAATTGGCAATTTCCCGGCCTGTGGACAGAGAAATCAGAAACCTAAACCGTTTTTATTGAGAGGCTCTGGTAGACAAAATTTAAGTGTTAAAATTCATTTTTTTTCTTTGTCAATTTACACAAATTTAATACTCATACCAGCAAATGTTCAAATTCTATTTGTATTTGCTGAGTATTAAAACCTCGGTACTCATTTTAATGAACACAAATTTATCATTGGTAAAGATATGACATGTATCAAACCTTACTTACAATATTTTGACATTTTGCATTGAATATCTGTCAGAGGGCCTCTTTATGAAATTAGATCACTTCAAAAAATGACCCCTAGTATTGACATACATGTATGACTGTTCAATTTGGGTCATTTTTTAAAAGGAAAGATACAGTTCCCTTGGCAGGTTATATAAATCTTTGTTAGGGCCTATAACTCTTTTTTAGTATGATATTACAGGACAGTCAGAAATTTTTTTTCGAGAACTACTTTTCAAAAAACTAAGTACTGCGTACAATCTGCAATATTGAATTTAAAAAGCCTAAAAAAATAATGGGGAAATTCTGTGCTCTTTTGAATGTTTCAGAGCTTGCCCTTGAAGTACTTTCATGTGTATTATTTTTCTGTGGAAGGAATGTCTTTGATTACATATAAAAGGTATTAAGTAGTTGCAGCAAGAAAAAAATCATTTCATGAGAAAGTCTTTTAAATCAAGGTTAATTGTCACCATATTATCTAGATCTATCTGGTACATTAATGAAAGCCTATCGTGGTGAAATCATTAGCTCAAAACCCATAATTCTGATAACTAACAAAGAAAAGTACATGTGGGACAGTGTATCAATATTGATTGGAAAAAACCTGATATTTGATGGAATTCTATGCTTAATGTTACTCATTTCTCATCAATTACAAATTTTCTTCCAGAGCCATTTGGCACATAAATGTATACAAACACTTGGGTGGTAATTTTATTGCATTCTGTTTGAACTCATTTTGAGATCGTTACCACAGCTCGTATCTTTCTTATGATCCAACATGACATATTCTACATAAAACTCCACATCAATGTTACCTAAGCATGAGTGGGAATTTTTAAGCCCATGCAAGCAATGCAGACACATACATTGTACAGTAAATACAGACTGGATGGGGGATATTTACATTTAATCAATAATTCATCATCGTACTCATCAAGATTCTAGTACATGTATAATGACTGTTCCATAATCAGATCTGTACATTGTGCATATTTGTAAAAAGCCCTAGTACATGTATGGCAGTGCAGAGGGGTCTGAAGTTTGACATCACTACTACACTAGTCTTGTGTTTCAGACTCTTCTTTGATTTTCTAGAAAGCTCTTTTTAAAGGTCAAGTCCATCTCAGAAAAATGTTGATTTGAATAAAAAGAGGAAAATCGAACTAGAATAACACTGAAAATTTCATCAAAATCAGATGTAAAATAAGAAAGTTATGACATTTTAAAGTTTCGCTTATCTTTCACAAAAACAGTGATATGCACAACTCAGTGATGTGCAAATCAGACAGACGATGATGTCCCTCACTCACTCTTTCTTTTGTTGTTTATTATTTGAATTATACAATATTTCATTTTTTACAGATTTGACAATAAAGACCAACTTGACTATCCATATAGTATTAAAAAATGCTAATTTTACATATTCAGGGAGGAATTAATTGTTGTCTCACTTGACAATGAGAAAATGATAATATTTCATCAGTCTCATTTGCATACCGACAGGGATGTGCATAAAACTGTTTTGTGAAAATACGCAAAACTTCAAAATGTCATAACTTTTTTATTTTACATCCGAGTTTAATGAAATTTTCTGTGTACTGTTAATATGCTTGTTGGATTTTTCTCTTTTTATTAAAACCAACTTTTTTGGTTGGGGTGGACTTGACATTTAAACATCGAGTTTTGGTCTCTGGTACAAATACATATACTGCATGTACAGTAAGCCAACATTTCAGGGAGAAAATTATAGGACTATGGACATTTTTTTGCCCCTGGATACATGTAGCTTCAAAGACCCTAAAAAAAAAAAATTTAAGAAATAAAAAAGACTCCCTGAAATTCTCAACGAGTCCGGGGGGGGGGGGGGGAGCATTTCATCAACATTTTCGTCCGACAAGTTGTCAGATCTGACAACTTTCCTGGATTTTGATTGGCTTAGAAGCACTATAACTATGGTAACCGTCGGATAAAACAGGACTTGACTGATGCAAGTCTTTTCAGGAAACGCTCCCCAGGTAATGCAGGCCTGTCTACAGATCACCACAAGGCCTACCTATATCAATTATGTGTACATGTTGGCTAATTACTCATCAACGTATACCTTGATGACAATCAAATGACCTTGGTCAAATGACCAGAGGTTTACCTGTAGTGTAATAGGATGAATCACTGGGGTGTACACTGTGGATGTATGTACAATGTAAATGTAGATTAAAATATGCCCCTACACAATTGTACAGTTTAAAAGTAGCCTTCAAGTAGTCTGCAGGCACAGACCCTGTCATAAACTTCAAAAACTTGGCCTTTCAGTATGCTGCAGGCACAGGCCCTGATTTAAAGGGATGGTCCAGGCTGGAAATATTTATAACTCAATAAATTGAATAAAATTCACAGAGCAAAATGCTGAAAATTTGAAAAAAAATCAGATAACAGTCACTAAGTTATTGAAGTTTAAAGATAATTTGCATTATTCCGGTGAACCAGTTCTCGGCATGTCTTTATCATTAGGTGGGCTGATGTCATATCCCCACTTGTTCTTTTGTATTTTATCATATGAAATTAGGTTAATTGAAAAAAAAATTACCAAGAACTATTAAAAACGATTGGATCAATTGACAACTGATAAAGTGCATTATTTATCTATTGCCGCAACTTATTTCATCATACTGGAGAATACACATATGTGTGAAAAAATTAAACACTTTATATGATTTCATGTACGGTACACTGTACATGTATGTGCTAGTCTTTTGTGAGACCCACTTGTTGATCAAAGTTTAAAGCGATGGTCCAGGCTGAAATAATTTATATCTAAATTAAATTCACAGAGCAAAATGCTGAAAATTTCATCAAAATCGGATAACAAATAACGAAGTTTATATTGAAAGTTTATCAATATTTTGGTGAAAACAGTTAAATGCACATCGGCTGATGACGTCACATCCCCACTATCCTTTTTCTTATGTTACTACTTATGAAACTTGCTATTCAAGATGGCATTATGTACCCAATTATGTAGGGCCCTGTTATAAAAGTGTTGTGATGATCTGATCAACCACAACTATGAAAAGCCAGCATCTTACAAAATGCAGGTCTGTCTGTTCAAAATGTTTTCTAGATCTATATTCATATAAATTCATTGTTTTCTTGACAATTCAGTGTGCTTAAATTACAAAGAATATGGTACAAATTTCCTGTACAAAAAAGGGAAAATTACAAATTTTTATAGTTGAGATTTGAGGATTATCAGAATTTCAGAACGGTCATAATTCATAATCTCTTTGTAATCTGACGGAACTCTGGCTGTGTTTTCTGTTTTCCATAGAACAGGTTGTCCAAGATTTAAATCACTTCCATTGAAACATGTACAGATGATTGACCATTTTTTTTTGGTTCTGGCAGTTTTACTTTTTTTTTCAACTCAAAAGAAAAAGATTTTATCAACTTTATATCATCAAACATCAATAAACCCTTCATATCTACTCAGAGCATTTGAAATCAAGTCAATAAAATCAGGTTATTCTTGCACCAAAGATGAACATACATGTATGTACATGTATATAGCCTAAAGCAGTTAACACTTAGACCCTACTCCACTAAAGTGGACTTACAAAATTTCCAATTTTTTCTTTGTTGATGGTAAAACAAAGTTCTCTTTTCTTTATGCCAAAATCCAAAAGTGTTTTAGAGGACAGTTTTTTTCAGAAAATATAAGAGTAAATAAAGGAAAATAGGCAGTTCTTCTATTCTGATCATTCACATGAACTACTACATATTGCTCTCGAACACCAACAATTTTTTTTTCTTTCACATCTACATCCATTAGCAATGGCACTTAAGAAGAAAAAATGTATAAAAAATGAAAAAGAGGAATTTAAAAAAGAAACCCTGAACTTATGGCTGAATTCCATCAGAGACTTTTGCCAGGATGGGGTTGAACCAAGGCCTGTTCAGACTTTCTGTATACGATTGTGCTTCAATCCAGCAGGTACACAGAGAAAGGTTCAGTAATAAAACATGTATTAAAATATGTATGCATGCTCTGTCTTGGCAAAGGACACTATCATGGCAACAACCATAAATTTAATGCCCTTTGCCAAAACTGAGCATTTATTTTTGTACATTTCTCAGAATGTGTTAAATTGACTGCAATAATACATGAAATCTGCATTGTCCCTGGTAACCTTTAGTTTGACATTACATTCTTTTATATGTATTTAAATACAAATATTTGTTGTAGCTGTAGAACCTGTTTTCTTATTTTTAGCAAAACTGCTTACAACTGCCAAATACTAATATTCAGGTTTAAAGTTTATTGTGAAAGAAATCATTCAAATCAACTTGCAACTTTATTTCCCAATCAGTCAATGCTTTGAAACAGTCAAAGAGTTCCAACTACATGTATGGCTCAAAGAACAAAGGAGGTTTAAAGTAACAAACAAAATAAATGCAGTTTTCTTTAACTTCAGTCCTTGGCTTTAAAAAAAAAAGTTTCTCTTCGGGAGAATGTGAGTCTCAGAGTCACGGAATTCTTCCAAAGAAACAGATCGAATAGGAACACCAACAGTTCAGCATTAGTTGTAACAATGTTGTTCATCAGCTGGGATTGAAACAGTCCGTAGGAGCTCCCTACACCAGAAGACACTGACACAGCAGAAAGTGTCAGCATCTTCATGACATTAAACATTTTCTTAAAATTCATATCAGTGTAAAGGATTCTAGTATTTGCACTTGTTTTTAAATTTTTTTTTAAAATCTGATTTAAGAAATAAATCTGATTTGAATCAAATAAATCTGATTTTTTTTTTTAAACAATTCTTATTTCAAATCTTAATGCAGAGATGCCAACCTAAAGGGATGGTTGTCAGGAATATTTACCATATTTGTCAGGAACAAATGGGAGTTTCTCAGGAACATCCCGCGAAGTAGCATCGTTTATACAGGGATGCCACTAGGTGTCCTCCAAAAATACTGAAACTCATCGTGGGCCGGGACAGTGTCCAAGAAAAAAAAATTTAGGTGGGTCCACCTTTAATTTTGGGATGGACACATGTCACAGGTAAAAAATTGGACAAGCAAAAAAAAAAAAAAAAAAAAAAAAAAAAAAAAAAATTAGGAGGGGGGGTCTGCCCCCACCTCAAATTTAGGGGAGGGGGGGGGAGGACCAAGTGGCTTCTTACCTTGCTGTGATCGATGACTTTGAAGTCAATTAGGTTTGAAAAACTGACGGTAGTTAGTTGTGTGTTTCTCATAGAACGCTAGACCAAAAGCTTCAGTCTCTGTATTTTGGTTGTTCAGCTGAACCGCGTTGGCTCCACTCACCAATACATAGACTGAAGAGTTGTTGGCCCGTACATTAAGACAACGTATCAGCTAACCCAGGGAGCTCTGGGCTAGCTGATACGTACGTAACCCAAGGAGCTCCGGCCCGCTTTTCGGGTCGGAGCTCCCTGAGTTCCGTATCAGCATGCAGCAGTAACGTTAGATCTAACATTCGGCGGAAACCCGATTTTCGGATCGTTTTTGGTACATCAAATGTCACATTATGAAAAAATAATTACATCCAAACTTACGAGAAAATATATAAAATTCAGAAACATCGTACCTTAGACCGCAGTTACCGCTAATTCCTTTCAAATGATGATCAAAACTTAGTCATCCTTGATTTCTTCGTTGGTCATCGTAAGTTGCCATCTTGGATGACGTCATCATCTTTACAGTCGTATTTACCAGTCGCTATTATACCGCGATTCGTGCCGCTGATTTGTGCTTGTCTATGTGCGTGCGTTCGGAACTTGTCGCTCGCATTGATTGGCCAGGATATCGATAATTCTAATCAGAAAGCCTTGATAAAAGCATAACTCAATGAACGTAGTAGGCAATGCGCGCGTTTATAAATTATAGTAGAGAAACTCCCGTTGGTTTACCGTTGGCCACACACACGCTGCATGCACGATACATGTATACACAATACGAGCATATACATGCACAATACACAATACACGCATATATACACATGCACAGCAAAGCAATAAACAATACACATGTATTGTAGTTGTTTTTTCCGTAACCTTTTTATTGTTGCCGTAACACCGTAATTGGAGGAATAAAATCGGAACAAATACGGCGAATCCGTAACGGTTGGCATCTCTGTTAATGTGTAACAATTTAACACACTTAACCATGCATTTCAATCAATATCAAGATAACCTTAAAAATCCTATAATTTATAATCTTTCTTCAATCTTCATCCTTTCATTTCCCCTTCCTTCGTGCCTTTTTTTCCATTTCATCTATTAAACTTTATTTTCAGACTGCAAGGACAGTGCTGAACTTAAATGCAAATGAACAGATGAACTCAAGTCCAGTAACATTTAACTTTAGTTGGATGGAACAGAAATGTAATGAAAACAGCTGAACTTCTTCTTGAGAAAACAAGTTAAAGGAAATGAACAAGACAAGAAAATGACAAAATAACCATCTTACTAGGCCTACATCTTGGACTAGGTGGCATTATCCTGGTTTAAGTCACCAGTCCATTCACTGCCGTTTATTTTGTCAGCGCTGGTGATTTCTTCCCACTCCCATTGACTTTGTATGGCAGTGAGTCCAAACTTTGCGTGTATCCATACTTTGCGGATGGTCATTATCTAAAAAACTGGCCATTATCCTTTAAATCTGACATCAACATGAAAGGCGACCTAAAATAAGGCTTTGGCACAAGTTTCTTTAGGATGAGTTCAGTATTCATAAAAAATATTGACAAAAGATCAGCAAATTTGTCACCCTTAATAGCGCCTGTTCTGAAGAAATCTGATAGTCTCAACAAGCTTCATGATATCATCATTTTGCAAGCAGATATTTATCATATAAAATGTAAGTTCAGTGTGGTACTGATTGTAAATGTATAGCATTTTGTCGTCAAGCTGATATAAATATCTCACCTTTTAAGCTTGAGTTTTTGTTTAAATCTCCACAAAAAATTTGGTCCGCGAAGTTAGGTCACACCCTTTCATAACAGTTTTACAGCACAACGCGCATTCGTCGATCGGCCTTGACCTAGAGTAGACTTTTGTCTTAACATCTATTTTCATCAATGATTTTTATAGTTTACAATCTTCATCTTGCTGTCAATCAGTAGAGGCGCACGGCCAATATGGGAGACTCTCTCCAATACTAATAGGGGAGACAATCTCCCACATTGGATAGCCAGACGGCTTCTAGAGAGTAAAAATCATTTACTAACGTAAGGTTACTCTCATACGAAGCCAGGCAGTCCTCCCCATTCATCTGCGTGTACCGCAAAAAACAAGAATTCATTTAAAAAAATGAAAAAATATTGTGAAAAGACGGAAGAGACTTGCCCGATGTTAACGCCGCCATCTCGTTTCTTATTGTACTTCCCAGGTACTTCCCCAACGTTACGGACGCGAGCGTCACGCAACGTTGGGGAAGTACAATAAGAACCAAGATGGCGGCGTAAACATCGGGCAAGTCTCTTCCTTCTTTTTACAATATTTTTTCATTTTTTTGATGAATTCTTGTTTTAAAAATAACAACGAGAGCGTAGAAATGTCGGAAATGAAGTTTTATCCCATTTACATGATTAGAGCTAGATCTTTTAGAAGGAAAGTAGAAATCTCGGGGGCGAAAGTTTCAGGGTTTTTTGCGGTACACGCAGATGAATGGGGAGGACTGCCTGGCTTCGTATGAGAGTAACCTTACGTTAGTAAATGATTTTTACTCTCTAGAAGCCGCCTGGCTAACATTGGAGACTTGCTTTGCAAAAGGACAAAAGAAACAACACCAACAAAAGCATGATTTTTTCCACCCAAAATAATGAGGCTGTTCTCACTACGTTCCTTAAACTAGTTTACTGGAAACCGATTCAGGAAACCACTTTGGAAGATCGCTTTGCTAGCGTTCCCACTTGATCACACGAAAGTGCAAGTCGCTTCACGTAAAGCGCTCTTGTTGCTATGGAAACGCTCTCAGTGGGGTGACACGTTTCGCGCGAAATTCAAAACCGCAGCATAGGCATTCTACACCTGTCGTGTGGAGTAGCGCGCTCAAAATGTGCGAAGATCGCTTCCCGAAGAACGGTTGTGTCCTCACTTACGCTAGAACCAGTTTAACGAGGCGAAGCGATCTTGAAAACTACATCGCGAGGTGGTTTTCCAAACTGGTTTGGAAGATCGCTTCCAAGACCGCTTTGACCGTTCTCACTACGTGTTAAACTAGTTTCCACTAAACTAGTTTCCAGTTACCCAGTAAACTAGTTTAAGGAACGTAGTGAGAACAGCCTCTTTGTCTCACTGAGGTCAGAAGCCCATTTGTTTTGTGTGTGATTGACAACAAAAATCCTTATCAAAACAAAAGTAGACGGTGAATTTTTATTAAAGAAGACGGTTAAAAGGGGTAAGTTTTCATGAGGAATCTGCTTATCACAATTTTTTCACACTTTTATTTGCCGCCAAGGTAATCCTTTTGCAGCAAATGTAAACAAAGGAAATTCGTCTCCCAAACTGGAGACTGTCTCTGAAATTGGATACCCAAATTCTCTACAAAAGTCTCTGATATTGGAGATAATCTCTCTCAGTCTCATGGGAGACAGTCTCCCGTATAGGCCGTGCGCCTCTCTACTGTCAAATTGAATTGCAATTGGTTTTACCATGTTTACAATTACACATATAAATTGTGAATAGCCTATTTTGTGAACAAATTTAAGCCTGATCCTGATGATAAACATTTTTGAAAAGTCCGCGAAGTTTGGTCTGGACTTTGGACACCCCATCATTATCATTCATACACACCGACGGCGACACACACAGTTCAAGAGCGAGGGCCGAGGCAGCAGTGGCAGTGCAGTGACGGCTCGCCTTGCTTGAATTTGGGCTGGACACTCGACGAATGTCTTGACTTGAGTTGAGAAGTTGAGTTGAGTGTGCGACTGCGAGAAGAATTCTACTTTCTGGACCAACAAGCAAACATATATCGGATCTACTCACCTCATAGATCTTGACTCTTTCGACATAGGTGTCGCCATCGTGGCTATTCAATTAAAATAAACACGAGAAAGAATATATTTTGCTTCGGGAGTTGCAGTTTTCACACCATGACAGATGGTTAATTCGCGCTGAAGAAATCAATCAATTAGTTGTGCACGATTTATTTGGAAGTATATGGTATCTCTCAGTATGTATCAAAGCTGCATTGGCAAGCTACTTAAAGTTCAAAGTTTCAAGTTCAACTTTATTTAAACCGATCAAACAATGTACATTTTACACAGTTTTACGAAAATAATAACACGTGATAGGTTTGGGACCCCATAGAAGCAGAGCTTGTGAAAAAAATATTTCCATTGAAATAGCTGAAGGGGGTAGGCAAGGCAAGAAGAAAATTAATTAAAATTGAGAAAAAGAATATAAGAAGCAGAAGAAGAAGGAGAAGAGGAAGAAGAAGAATAATAAAAGCAGAAGAAGAAGAGGAAGAAGAGGAAGAAGAGGGAGAAGAAGAAGAAGAGGAAGAAGAAGAAGATCGAAGAAGAAGACCCAGAAGGAAAAACCAGTTCCACTGGACCAGTTAGACCAGTAGAATTTTAACTGGTAACTCTGGAAATTGGAACATCGGTTTACTGGTCTAACTGGTCATACTGGTCCAGTTAAAATTTTACTGGTCCAGTTAAAAATTAAACTGGTCTTGAATTACTGGAATTTTATACTGGTCTTGTTTCTGGTGGTTGTTAACTGGTCTCACTGGTCTTCATACTGGTCTCCGATCAAGCTGGTCTTTACTGGTATTTTCTACTGGTTTGACTGGTCTTCAAACTGGTCCAACTGGTCCTCGTACTGGTCTTACTGGATCAATTTATTACATGCATTTGGTTTGTTATATACCATGGTCAGTGAAATGTGATGGAAAAGATGGTTAGTAAATTAATCTTTCTGCTGTTATTTTAAATGTGATATATGAAATTACACATTTTCATTATGAATTAGTTCACACACTTATTTGGAAAGTTTTTAAACAACAATGAGTGCCATTGCAAGGATATTCCATTCTAAATCCTGATTTTTCTGTTTAAAATAGGAAATATGCAAATGAGGTAAACCACGTGATCAGCATATCATCAGAATTACTGGTATTACTGGTCTTGACCAGTTCAATTTCAAACAATGAATTACTTTAGACCAGTTGACTATATCAGAGGAATATATCTTGCTTTGATCTTAATCATAATTAAAGGAAAAATTTATTTTAATGATAATGTTAATACTTGATAATTATGATAATTAATAATAATAATTACAATATCGATAACAATGATAACAGTAATAAGAATGATAACAATAATCATAATAATAATAATTATGATAATTATAAGAAAAATGATGATAACAATGATAACGAATCATAATAACTTTCTCTGAATTGCAAGATTAATTTTCCATAATTCGTCAAATGATCTGACTTGAAATAAAGTCATTATTTATTGGACCAGTAACACCAGTTTGATGAAAAACAATTTAACTGGTATTACTACTTTGCTTCAACTGGAATGCAATTGTTTGAACTGGTCTCCAGTTGATTTTTACTGGTCCAGATAAAATTCAACTGGTCCAGTAAACTTATACTGGAAACCAGTAAAAATCTACTGGAAACCATTTATTGGACCAGAAACACCAGTTTGATGAAAAACAATTTAACTGGTATTACTAATTGCTTCAACTGGAATGCAATTGTTGGAACTGGTCTCCAGTTGATTTTTACTGGTCCAGTTAAAAATCAACTGGCCCAGTAAAAATATACTGGAAACCAGTAAAATTCTACTGGAAACCAGTAAAAAATTTTACTGGTCTTACTGGTTTTTCCTTCTGGGAGGAAGAAGAAGAAGAAGAGGAAGAAGAAGAAGAAGAAGAAGAGGAAGAAGAAGAGGAAGAAGAAGAAGAAGAGGACTGGAAAAGTAGTCGCATTTGCTCCCGAGCAGCGACCGAACGCGCGTACGTGTACAGAAGCTATGGCACTCTAGATACGAAATTATGTTGTAATGGGGCCGAAATGTGAATTGACTCAAAAGTAAAATTCCTACGAAGCTCGGTTGAGTGGAAATCTATTTTCTACACCTTTTTTATGATAATACCAAATTTTAAAGAAATTAGAGATTCAGGCTCCACGGAATTGCTGTTTATAAAACACATGTTTGAGCTTCTCCCACACCAGATTTGCGTATTATTACACGTAAATTTCCCTGTTTGCACACGCTGTGTCGAGGTAGTCTGCAGGCACAGACCCTGATTGGAACTTTGATCAATAAGTGTGCCTCCACGCAAAGACTAGCACATACAAAACTTGCTGTTCCAATACAGGGTCTGCATAATCTTCCAAAAATCATTTCTCACGCTCCAAATCTGGCCCCACCTCCTTCTTTCAGAGTCACTTTCCATTGGCTAGTAAACATTGTCAATCAGCCTCCCAGGGGAACTGCTACCAGTGGCCAGTGAGAAGATAATTGATAACTCAGATAAGATTTAGCCAGTAGTTAATCCAACATAAACAATGTCCCATGCCCAGAAAACCCTCCAGGGATCTTGTGGTCTACATCCAAATGCAGAAATGAAATGGTCATTATAGGGCCTACTGTATAATACCATAGGAAATAGTCACATATCCCTGTTAGAACAAATCTTCCATTCCTAAGCAGGGAAGTACACGTAAGCTATAGAAATGTATATTTATTGTATTGGCCCATTATAGTTTGTTCCTGCAAAGTGCAAACAGTTTCTTTATATCTTTCTGTTGGGTCATTTTTTCACTTTATATAGGTTGGAACTTCCTTCATGTATTTTATTAGCCCTATAATAGATTATGAATATAACTAAGGATCAAGGACAAGTTCACCCAACAAAGAAGTTGATTTGAATAAAAAAAGGAAAATCCAACATTTTATATCACTGAAAATGTCCTCAAAATCGAATGTTGAATAAGAAAGTTTAATCACATTTTAAAGTTTCGGTTAATTTCACATACAGTTTTCCACATCCTGGTCCGATTTGCAAATGAGGAGACTATCCATTTTTTGCATTTGATTATGTGAAATATTCTAATTTTCTCCTCATGTCAAATGAAACAACGACCAATTCCTCCCTGAACATGTTGAATCAGCTTTTTTTATTACTATGGTTCAGTTAACTTGGTCCTTATTGCACAATTTAAACAATAACAAACAAATGAAATAGTGAGTTAGGGTTATAAACTGTCTCGTTTGCATCCCAGGTGTGCATGTCACATCACTGTTTTGTGAAAAATAAGCGAAACTTTAAAATATCATACATTTCTTATTTTACGTCCGATTTTGATGAAATTTTCAGCCTAGCTTGTTTGATTTTCCTCTATTTATTCAAATAAAAAAAATTATAGGGTGGACTTGACCTTTAAGATTTCATATAATTTGCACGAAGTCCATTTCTCTTTGGCTCTCATTTTTCTTCCCTATTCTCCACATTTATTTGATTCTATCTCATTACTCCTTAATCACTTTTCTTTTTCTAGTTAAATATTATTACATCTTTAATTCCAATCTGTCATTACAGCCAGGGCTGTTGGCAACAAAAAACAGTGTGCAGGTTATAAATAGTAAAATTAGATTCAAATACTTAAAAAATAACAGTGAAGACTTTATATTCACAACTTAAAATGGCATGTAAAATGAGAAAGACAATGATGTCCCTCATTTTATACTTTTTCTTTCTTCTTCTTTCATTAAAAAATAGTTTTAACGATATTTTAATGTTTACAGATTTGACATAAAAGACCAACTTGACTGAACATATTAAATGTTAGTACCATGGCAATGCCACATGTTTAGAAGAGAAAATTTTGCTTCACGTGACGATGAGGAGAAATTTGAAACATCAATATTCAATATATTAAAATACCAAAAAAAAATAGTGAGTGATGTCGTCAGTCCCCTCATTTGCATACCGACCAGCAGTGGCGTACTGTGGGTCACGGCATTGGGGGGGGGGGGGGCACCAGCAAAAATTCTGAGCCACTTAGTGAGCGCGCTTCGTATGTATCTAACTGATCAAATAATGCGAGCGCGAAGCGCGAGCTGAAAATGTTGGATATTCAGACCTAAAAAGGGACTCAAATTTTTATAATCATTATACGTACCTGTCTCACTAAACAATGCGAGCGCGAAGCGCTAGCTGAAATTTTTGTATATATTGACCTGGACTATATTTTAGGAATCCATTAAGAGTATACATATCTCACCATAGTCATCTAATGCGAGTGCCAAGCTCTTGCTGATTTTGTTAGTATTGCATCTAAACGCATTAAGCACTTGTCATGCTTGTAGTAATTGTAATCATCATTTTACGCATCTCACTAATCAAATATTGCGAGCGCGAAGCGCGAACTGAAAATTTTGGATATTCAGACCTAAAAATGGACATTATAATCAAATTTGTGTAATCATTATACGAAGAGCGAGCAGAAATTTTTTTACATTCAGATCAGAAAAAGGGACATTTTAAGGACTGATTCTATAAGAACTCATGGAGGGCAGTTATACCTCACCAATCCACTAATTGCGAACGTAAGCACGGACAGGAAATGTTTTATATTAAGACCTTAAAATTGGGCAATCGCTTTAAGTAGTCATGAAAAAGAAGCATACTATTGTGCATAAAACAATATCTCGAAGTGCGAAAAAATATATTTGGTGTATATTGACTTGAAAACGGGAGGTTTTAGTACAACAGGATTAGATATCTTCTTAAACAGACAATGCGAGCACCAGGAACAATGAAGACATATGAAAAAGATATTTCTTATGTAATATAACATAACATAATTATAATTTAACAAAACATCATAATGAACAATAATTTCTTCTTTCCCAGTACGTTTCTCTTCCTTTCTCCCTCTTTTTCTCCTTTTCCCCGTTTTTTTTTTTTTTTTTTTTTTTTTTTTTTTTTTTTTTTTTTTTGGGGGGGGGGGTCAGCCGATTGGGGGGCACGTGCCCCCCCTCCCGTAGTTACGCCACTGCCGAACCGGATGTTCACATAATTGTTGTGAAATACATCACAACTCCCTGGGTGAAATGAAGCAAACATGTAAATTGTTATCACTTTCTTTTTTTAGCGTTATGCTTGTGGGATTTTCTCTTTTTACTCAAATCAACTTTGCTTATAATAAAAAATTGCACATGCACATCGATTAGGATGAAAATAAGGTAACAGTAATAAAGAAAATAAAAAATAAAGTTATAATGTAGGCAGTGGAAGCATGGGCGGGGCATAAGGATGAGTCTACACTAAATTTCTGGTGGGGACATCCCTCCCAAACAAAAAGGAAACCTAAATGAATAAGAAAAAATGGGGGAAAGTCACGGGTGAACAAAAAGGGAAAGGAGCCCCTGGTGAAGAAAGGATGTAAAAGACGGTTAACATTATAACTCTACCCGCCTTGCCGGGGGGGGGGGGGGCAGTCAAATGTACTGCTGTACACATGACCAAATTATTTCCAACCCCCCTATAAACGAGTTTTCCTCTGTGTTGAAAATAACCCGCTAAACAAGTTTTTCGCGGGCTTCATTTTGCACATTTTGGCCCCTAAACGAGTTGTCGCCAGAATATGACACCTAAACAAGTTTTGTCTCAGGCCCAAACACTTTTCAGAAAGTAGGAGGAAAAGCCCGAGGAAAAAAACATACCCTAAACGCATTTGGCTAGTCACTTCATTTAAAAAAACAGTTGTATGCACATTCTGGTCGGTATGCAAATTGGCAGACTGATGACGTCACACACTCACTATTTCTTTTGTATTTTATTATATGAAATATGAAATATTCTAATTTTCTCCTTCTTGTCAAGTGAAACAAAGTTTTATTTCTCCCTGAACATATGGAATTACCATTATTTTAACAGTTTATGGTTAAGTTAAGTTGGTCCTTATTGTCAAATCTGTAAAAATTGAAATATTGTATTATTCAAACAATAAAAAACAAAAGAAATAATGAGTGATGGACATCACAGACTCTCATATGCAAATCGCTGAATTGTGCATTTAACTTTTTTTTGAAATATTAAGCGATACTTAAAAAAATCATAACTTTCTTATTTTACATCCAATTTCGATGAAATTTGCAATGTTATGTTTGTTTGATTTTTCTCTATTGATTCAAATCAACAATTTTCTGGGGTGGACTGAAGGAGAATGAAACCCTTGAAGCCAGCTGAATCCATATCAAAGAGAAAAATCAAAGAAACATATTGTTGAAAGTTTGAGGAAGATTGAATGAATAATAAGAAAGTTATGAGCATTTGAATATTGAGATCACTAATGCCATGTAGTTCCTCCCATTGGCAATGCGACCAAGATCTGTGATGTCACACACGTACAACTCCCTCATTACTTTAGTACTTATTTCACTTATATTCTCACTTTTATAGAGTCTATCACAAGGTGAGGTGTTCTCTTTATGAGAGGACAAGTACAGAGGTTTCACAACATTATATCATTGATGAATAGTTTGTCATATGATTAGAATGAGCAAAAAGAGATGTTTTGGGGTATATTTTCAGTGTCCAAAAGGGGAGAGTTGTTCATCTGTGACATCATAGATCTTGGTCGCATTGCCAATGGGAGGATCTCCATAGCATTAGTGATCTCGACATTCAAATGCTCATAACTCTTCTATTGCTAGTCCTATTTTACTCAAACTTTTGTTGATCTTATTCTTTGATTTTTCTGCTTTCACAAAAGCTAACTTGCTCCAAGAGTTTCATTCTCCTTTAATGTTTTCCTTTTTTTTCTTTCGATCAGTATTTCAATTGATATATAGGTTTTAGTAGTTTTGTATTTTCCAGGGTTTGTTCGGCTTTTTGCTGTCTCATTTGTAGTGTAATTTCTATAAAATGTTATTTCTTTCTTTTACCATTTTAAGTAATTGAGTTGGTGTTTAAGGTAAGAATGTTATGACATTAATTTTTCACAAAACATTGAGTTTAATGTTTATGCATTTGTACATGAAGGAATGCAAATGAGAGAATTACCCATGTCACACACCATTTTCATTTGCATTATCTTATGATGTGAAATATTTCAATTCCTTCTGTTTGTAATCATATATTATGAAAAATTATTAATATGACTATAATATATATAATATATTGATATGAGCACTAAATTTGTACATGTGGAACCACAAAAGGCATATTGTAGATGAATATGAATTATTCGAGAGTATCTTTGATATCAAATTTAGTGAGTGTAAATTGATAAATGCTTTGCTGTTTTCCAATAATTAGAGGGGAAAACAAACCCATATAAGCCTACAAACTAAAACTTGATAATTAAGATAATATCAACAAAATTGATATTGATGTTGCAGTTTTGGAGAATATTTCCCGAACTTTCTTTGCCTTCTAATGCCTATACATGTAGGATAAAATGTTATGCCTGCGCTGTCAAAGATTATTTTTGTTTGATAAAACTTTGCTGTACAGTGTTAATTATAAGCAACGAAAATGGCTTTGTTTAAAAAAAAACTGTGTGATCCAAAAGAATAAACGTACCAACATGCACAATTAAAAAAAACTATCAAGATTCAAAAAGAGAGAAAGCAACATTTATTTATCAGGGAGTCAGGGACCATGGCAAGACATTTGCCATATATGTATTCCACTATGCTATTGCATAATGCTAGACTGGAGTTTCAATCAGGAGTGCGATGCAGCGTGTAATTAAACAAACACCAGTTGATCTCCTGCCCAGCAGGTGACTGGCCCAAATGACCAGCTAGTGGGAGGAGAGTTCAGAGAGGGAATGTCATGGTAACAAGCTCACAATGATTGACATAGCAAAATTTGTGCCCAACTTCCAAAGATGAAGCAGACCCTGAGCGAGAGAGCCTTCAGTACACAAGGCATGAGTAGGCTGCACATTCAGACCCTTAACTCGAGTGAAGGGTTTGCCCAGCAGACTAGTGTCGAGGTGGGACGGTCTGTCAAAGACTGTATCTCATGAACCAAACATCGTACGAAAGCCGGTTTCCCGCCAATCTGTGCAGAATATATTTCTCTACAATACATGTAAGAATGATGCTGATTGGTTAAAAATTGTCTACGGAAATAAAGAAAAACTAAGACCCCTTCATTTGTTCACCCAATGAGCCGTCAGTGCGATCTCTGCCCTCATTAGCATATACCGGGTCATGACGTATCAAGACGTCTGAGTTTCATCATGGTGGATTTTACATGTAGCGCGGCCTGACATTCTCGGAAAATCAGACAACATTTGAGGTTTACTTCGGGTATTTAGAGCAAATGCGAATTTCCACCCCAAACTTTTCCATATAGAAGAAGAAGAAGAAGAAAAAAAGAAGAGGAAGAAGAAGAAGAAGAAGAGGAAGAAGAAGAGGAAGAAGAAGAAGAAGAGGAAGAAGAAGAAGAGGAAGAAGAAGAGGAAGAAGAAGAGGAAGAAGAGGAAGAAGAAGAAAAGGACAGAAGCAAAACAAAATGAGCAAAAAATTGTGTTCTATATATATTATGATTTCAACTTAATTCCTCATGTTTCCCTACACAAGATCAACAAATAGCATACTAGTTGTGAACCTCGCCAGGAGGGGGGTGGTATTAGAATAAAAGGTCAGAGGTCGCTGGAACTTGACTCACAGATTAAGCCTAAAATATATAGATCCAGGATATAGATCTGCATGCACGTTATATAATGCACCCAAAAGAAAATGAATAATAAATTAGTGAATAAATAAATAAATATAAATAAATAAATAATAAATAAATGAATAATAAAAAAATAAATGAATAATAAAAATAAATAAATAAATGAATAAATAAATAAAAGAATAACTAAATAAATAAATAAATAAATAAATAGATATATATATATATATATATATATATATATATATATATATATATATAAATAAATAAATAAATAAATAAAATCGGGCCCGGGGAGAAAGATCATGAAGAATTCTGTAGGTGGGGCAGTTCTTTGTAATTTCTAAATTGAAAGTAGTGTATGATCGGCCAGATGGATCAGCCGTACTCCCGCCGCGGCCTCCCTTTGAGAGCCTTTTTGGGGGTCTAATTTTTCGTTACATAGATCATCATTATTCGATCTGGTACATGGAGACTTTTTTGGGGCACAGCTGCGCTCCCCCCCCCCCCCCCCTTTCAGGAATTCACCTGGATCCGCCCCTGCAAATTGAAATTGCTCGAAAGATCCTCAATATTTGCGATTGAAAGGTGTAAAAGGTACATGCAGTTATTAGAGTTCTGGAGAGGAAGGGGGCTCTGGAACCATAGAGTTAAATACGTGTTTAGGTTTATATAACTCTATGTCGGGAACCCATGCAGGGATGCTCCCGCAATTTGACTATCACCCCTTAATTATCGTGCATTTTGCGTTCAGTCAAATCGAATTCCTTGAAAAGAAAGTAATACACTTTTGGTGTTTTCGTGTTAATAGTGAAAATCTAGCCCAAAATTTAATATAAACCAACAAATATGCTCAATGAAAAATATCACGTATGCCCAAGTTTTAATTCTTATTTTAATCGTTAAAGAATATAAAAGAGAATGTAATACGAGAACTGACGTCCAGATGACCGAAAGAGAAGACTAAATATTTTTTAAACTGAATAATCAGACGAAATGTATGGCACGATTGTCGATGTGATTTTAAAGGTAACGTCAATGCGCAAAATAAAGAGAAATACATTGGCCCGTGAGAGTTGCTATATATACAGACCTAATAGGCCTGTATTGGTAATCAAAACTTACCCCCTCCTCCCCTCCCCCCACACACACAATATAGATAAATGAATAAATAAAAATTAAAGTGTGAAAAAAAAAAAGATTTTTCCGTAATGGTTTGTATCATGTAAAAAAAATGGGAGCAAGATAATGTAACAAAATAGGGCGATATAGATATCAAAATTTGGCACTCATTGGAAATCTGAGCCCTATAATTAAGCCCCCATTTTCATCTAACCACTTCTCTCTGTCATCTAATTCTTTATTTGTTTCTCTCACCACCTTTTCTCGCTCTCTCTTTCTATCACAAGTATAGGCCTACTTGCATCCCCCCGCTCTCCTATAGCCCTCTCATTGTTATCCTAAAATATCACTTGATTTATTTGTCTGCCGGCCCTCGATCAATTTTGTTTTCCTGTCGGAGGAGCAGTCTAAGTGGCGGATCCAGGGGGTGGGGGCACATCCGGCCTGTGCCCCCCCCCCTTTGAGATGCATAGTCAAGTGAGGACCTTTCATTCTTTTTTTCCCTTTTTTTTTTTGCTTGTCAAATTTTTCCTGGAACAATTAATAACTTCGATTTGGTATAGTGACCTTCTTTTTTTTTGAGGGGGGGGGGGGGTATCAGATTTCCTGTACAAAATGCCCCCCTCTAAAACAAACCCCTGGTTCCGCCCCTGCGTAGTGTGAATACATTCTGGTAAATCCCATTTTATAATTTTACGAGATAAAAATATATCACAAATAAACATCCCTTGTCCGTGCTTGAGAGACATTTTGGGATTTCGGGTATATCTGTTTAATAAATAATATTTGAATTCCCCTCAGAAGTTATATTTTTTACTCGGGATAATATTTTCCCTGCCCGCTTCAGGAAAAATATAAAACCGTCGGGGAAATGAATTGTTATATAATAGTCCATGGTGTCAAAGCAGTTTACAATTCTGACGACTGACGACTACGGTATACTGCCCTCTCGCGTCGGGTACTGACGGGAAAATCACTGCGGGGGACCCTATCCATCTCTCTCGTCTATACCTTTTAACCTTCTCTCTTTCTATATAGTCCTTTGGCTTCTCCTATTATTAGTAGCGCATAATGAGCCCCCAAAAATTGAGGAGGCCAGGCATGGCGTTCGGTGCAAAATTTCTAAAAATTAACCTGCGAGTGAGCGATGAAGATTGAGAACGAGCAAAAATTTTCGACATTTTTTTAATACCAAAATCTCATCTTCTGATAGATTTTTACATAAAAATGTTCTTAAAATTATACATGTTTTACTCTTTTCCTTTCATTTTCTTTCCCTTTTTTCTTTTTTATTCTTGGTTTTGAACATTTTGGGTCCATATTGCTCCCTATCTGTACGCCAGGGCCTATTATCATTCCTGAGATTTCTCCAATAATTTCTTAATAGTCCATTTTTCAGTATTTATTACATTTTCTATTTTTCATTTTCGGTCACAATCCATTCTCTTCTCATTATTCCATCCAGTGCTTCCATTTATCCTTATCGGGAGTCTCAAGAAGTAAGAATTTTTATTTAAGTCAAACTTGCTAAATATAAACAAATTGATATGTAATTCTTTCTACATGTTCTAAGTGAAGATCCTTCAGCCCGTAAGTTTGTGCTCTCTTGCTCTGCATGCTTGCTCGCAATATTACAGATAGAAATTCAACGTAAAAAATTGTGAGCTTACAATGAGCACTTATAACGCTAACATTTCTTTCATGCCCTTTCTGATATGGTACAAGTCTAGTATTACTTTCTTTCGTTTTTCAGTTTTTGGTGTGGAATGGACCAGGGAATTTACAACTCATAAACGACACTAAAAACGATATACAAAAATAAATCCTAACCACTTTGTATATATGTAAAGTGGTTATATACAGTATGTGCTTCTCATTCTCTCCATATGTGATACTCCATTCTTATGAACCCCCTCTCTGATTTTCCTAATACTAAGAGTTTTTAATCCCCTCTCTCCCCTTCCCACATCCTCTCTTACTCCTCCTGTAGGCCTATAGACCTATAGCCCCTAATATATATTTTTGTACATACCTATTTAGTTAAATCATCCAATTTACATGCATGACTGATGGCTGAAACTTCCATAAAAATAATAATATTGATAATAATAATAATAGCTATTTTTATATAGTGCTTTTCCCATAATGGCCAAACACAATTCAGACCATATAAAATGAAACTGAAGCCTGTTGAATAACCAGTTGTAGCTTCTTCAAATTAGTTTTAATTCTCTCTGTACAATAACCGTACTTCCACCAAAACCACTCCAATGCTAAATAATAAAATCCAATTCAAATGGAGAACATATGATGTGCACACACAATGGCCCGGTAACACAGATATTTGTGATGGATTGCTAATAAGAAAGTACCATTCTGATTGGTTCTTGGTGAACCTTATGAACAAAGTGTTCATGCAACAATGACCCTGATTGGCCACTGCAGTAAAGCAATCAATAGCAAATATTTGTGTAACCAGGTCCACAAAATTATGCAAAGTGAAAGAATACAATAAGCTCAAGCTTAAAATACAAATATCATACAGCAGAAAATAGTACATATAGATTTGTTAGAATATAATAACTTAAGAGAAAAATATTGATTTGAAACAATACCAATGAACCTTAATTTTGTACACATTATATAGCAAAGGCAAGCAGGATATGTACAAGCATTGTTTCTTCACACGTACCATACAAGAAAAGATATATAAATTCACAAAATTTGGCAATTAAATAGAGAAAAAAATCTTGATGAAATGTAATAGAAGTGTGGTATAACAATGAATTTACAATACTGTATATGACTTCATGTCAAGTCATCATTGACAAAGAGTGAATAACATTATACTAATCTAATTTGAAAAAGTAGAAGTATACAGTCCGCCGAGTGGCACCTCAATCTTCCTCAGTGCTACACAATGTAAGAATGAATTGTAAAATGACTCCTGTCTCATACTGCTATCATGTGATGTACATGTAGCACTACTAAATCAAGGTGGTACTTCAAGTACTGTTATGCCATTCACTGAATGCGCGTGAAATGGGAACGTTAGTGACTTCGCTACCTTCATCGAATTCAATGAATATACCACAGGCCTTGAACCACAGCGACATATTGATTATTGGTGATGGAATGATGGTTTTAACCCAATAATCATCTATTTGCATCTTACTTTTAAAAATTAATATTGTCCAAAATATTTCTGAATACAAGCATCACTTTCAATGTCAATAACAGGATTGAAATTAATCAAATAACTTTAAATACATATTAAAACCCCACACACATCTGCAGGAATATTCTCCTCGAGTTTGGCACCCTTTAAAAATACAGCAGTTTTCTTGAATACTGATGAGTGAGGTGCAAAGAAAAGAGAAAAGTAATCAAAAACCTATTTTTAACATTTTTAAAAGTCCCCTAGAGCTACAAATGTAAATATTGCATTAATCCTGCAATCATTAAAGGAGAATGAAACTCTTGGAGCAAGTTAGCTTTTGTGAAAGCAGAAAAATCAAAGAATAAGATCAACAAAAGTTTGAGTAAAATAGGACTAGCAATAGAAGAGTTATGAGCATTCAAATGTCGAGATCACTAATGCTATGGAGATCCTCCCATTGGCAATGCGACCAAGATCTATGATGTCACAGATGAACAACTCTCCCCTTTTTGACACTGAAAATATACCCCAAAACATCTCTTTTTGCTCATTCTAATCATATGACAAACAATTCATCAATGATATAATGTTGTGAAACCTCTGTACTTGCCCTCTCATAAAGAGAACACCTCACCTTGTGATAGACTCTATAAAAGTGAGAATATAAGTGAAATAAGTACTCAAGTAATGAGGGAGTTGTACGAGTGTGACATCACAGATCTTGGTCGCATTGCCAATGGGAGGAACTACATGGCATTAGTGATCTCAATATTCAAATGTTCATAACTTTCTTATTATTCATTCAATCTTCCTCAAACTTTCAACAATATGTTTCTTTGATTTTTCTCTTTGATATGGATTCAGCTGGTTTCAAGGGTTTCATTCTCCTTTAACTGTAAGACGGGGCCCTGGTCAACTGAATGTGACTGAAACTATTGCAATTATCATTGAAGTAGCAGCTATTATCAGTGATGCTAATTTCAAAATCCTGGTCAAAGTTACTATAATTGCCTAATATATATATATCTAACTTTTGGGGCATGGGATGCTGAGTGTGCTCAACATACAGTACATAAAATATACACTCATAAAATTTATGCATTTTCAAAAACTTATGATGTTAAATAAAAACGATACAAATGAAAAACAGTATATTGCTTAAATCTAATTACAAACTTAGGAAATTAATAAATCATCATAACATACAATGAACTTTAATTGTAAGAGTTGTTTACAATTTTATGAAGAAACACACAACATTAAATAACTAAATAAAACGGTTCAAGAAAAACACTTTATATTCTAAAGCACTTGTGGTAGAATCCTTATTCTACATGTAATAAATATTTGAAGGGGAAAAAATGAAACTGGGTGGAATACAGGTTCATGGGAAATGGAAGGTGATATTGCAATACACATCTTACATGTAGTAATATCCTACAGTATCATTATGCTGCAATGTATATATCAATCGTAACTCTATGGAAATCCATCAGTGTTATAATTTTTTCTACAGGAAATTTGCAAAATGTCCTTTGTAATCAAAGGAGAACACCCCAAATTGTCAAGAAATCAATGAATTTATGGATATGGAGTCATATCTAGAATTTTTTTTGAACAAACATGCATTTCATATGTTGACTTTGCTGGCTTTCCATAGTTACGATTGATTGGATCAATCGTAACTCTTTGTACAACGGGGCCCACGGGGCCTGTCTTACAAAGAGTTACGGTTAATCCGATCAACTACAACTATGAAAAGCCAGCAACATCAACATCTAAAATGCACGTTTGTTCAAAATATTTTCTAGATGTGATGTATAATCATACATTCATTTTTTCTTTTAATAAAATTCAATATGCTTCTCTTTGCTTACAAAGGCAATCATGCAAATTTTCTGGAGAAAAATTATGACATTGTTGGATTTCCATATAGTTTAAGATGATCAGATCAATTGTAAGTCTTTATGAGACGGGGCCCATGTATTAACATTCAAGCTCCACAACTTTCAATTATGATATTGTTGGATTTCCATATAGTTTAAGATGATCGGATCAATCGTATCTCTTTATGAGATGGGGCCAATGTATCAACATTCAAGCTCCACAACCTTCAATTTAACATAAATGTTTTGACTTGAATTCACATACAGATCAACATGACAATTCGTATGCACCTAACAAAGCAAATCGTAATGACAAATGATGGAGTGGTCCAGTGGTTAGAGCATTGGACTCATAATCGCAAGGTTGTGAGTTCAAATCCCCACTCTGTCATTGTCTCCACTTTGATAAAAAGACCCGAGAGTGATATCTGTCATCTATAACGTCAGCCACTATGACTGATAAACCTAGACGTAAAATGTTTCCTAGGTAATTGATTATATACCAGCTTGGCATTTACCAGCAAAAAGCTGTCCTCCCAAGTTCCTACCGGAGTTACCATAAACAGAAACAGAATTTCAATGAGTAAATAACAGGTATTAAGCATGCCATTTTTTTTTCTTATCGTATAGTTTGCTGACATAATCAAAGCTTGCTTCTTGAATACATATTTTGAAAATGATAAAAATTTCACTTATGATGCAGTGAAGTAGCTCCCACAACCATCTTCATTCCTAACATTTCCTCCAATGTCACTGGCCAAATCTGATTATAATGTCCATGTTCTCTTGTGCAATCCCAAATAATATATGTATAAAGAATGGCGTTTATAGCGCAGTAAGATTCACCTAAGGCTACGACCCATATAGTACATGCACTTTGATGGAAGTAGAAAAAAATCTATGCCATTCCTTCAACTTAGTGAGTCTCAGGAACCAGTTATGAATACAATAAAAATTGTTTAATAATAAGCTTCTTGAATTTCGCCTCACAACTTGGAATACGAAAGTGAAAAATAATTTGGTCACATTATCCATAGTGATTGTTTTTTATCTTAAGTACTACATGCATATGTTCAGCACAGTTCATTGTACTAAACATTTTTCTCCTTATCTGTATCCAAAATAAGAGATGTGTTTTCAAAATATTGAAAATATATTTAAAACATAATGGGGTGATAACATTGCTCAAAAGACAAGTAATCCAAGCTTTATGTTTTATTGTCCAAATCAACCCCAAATACCACAGTGCAGTTCAAATTGCTTGAAAGGAGAAAACCCATTTGCAAAAGTTGTGCGTTTGTGTAGAGATAAGGTCAAAACATATTTTGTTTTAATATCTTAAGTCACAATCCTAAAAAGTGCAGTGAACAAAGTCATGTTTCATACATAGGCAAGTTCATTTTATTCATTGAATGTATGTTTAGCTGGAGAAAGTTTGTGCATGTACATTGTTTTAATAATGTCTTGAAAGTACTTGTACATATAAATGTTAATTAGTACTGTGACAAAAATACTTACAGTACTAAAAATATCAAGGTTTTCTTTTTTTTGAGGGGGGGGGGGCTGGCAGCCAAAAGGGCAATGAGCCTTTTAAAAAGTGTACTCAGTCTTTCAATCTTTGTTTTAACTTTGGTTTACCAACTACAAGTATTGAAGGTAAAATTCATACCAGCAACAAACTGATACAATAAAAAAAAATACTGAAATGTAAATTCTATCCAAATCGGAGGTAAGGTATCAAAGAAATTTATGACTTTTATTTGTAGTGTTTTATTTTCTTTTTATTCATCAAAACTGTTGAATAATGAGTTGGCCTCTTACATGTAAATACCTACATGCATATCTTTGTTACTGTGTTTGATGTACATTAGTAAATAGAAGTCATAAAATAATTAATCAAATCAAGAATCCATAGCAGTTTTCAATGGAAGGCAGGACACATATTAGGCAGGCAATACAATCACGCATTTAAAAGCTATCATGAACAGGAATATTACAGCGGTCCAATTTGGCTACAGGCCAACATCAGAATGTCTTTTTTCTCTTTCGGGAACCTCAGCTCTCTCCCAGCATGCCTTGCCCGCTCGATCTCCTCGTCCGCGACTGCCAGCTCCCGGGCGATGATGTTCGCCATCTCCTGCTCTCGCGAAATCCAGTCCAGCGCCATCTGCGACCGCATATCGTCGTCCAAAGCACGGTGGGAGTAGTGGGCGAGGACCTCCTGTCGCGAGCAGTCGCGCTCTCGCATTGCTTTCAGACTGCCGTTCCAGTGCAGGAGTTGGAACACGGTCATCAGTTCTTGGAACTCTAGCATGGACTTCCCGCGATTGGCTTCTAACATGAAGCGGAAGGCACCGAGACTGGTACTAGGATCTTGCTCATCTTCAATAGGCCCCTGTAATGTCGGTTACATTGAGAAAGAAAGAGAGAAATTGTCAAAGTCTGATTTCTTTAAAATATTTTACCTCTCTGTATGTTGACATCAGTATACATGTAGCTAGCGTACACTCATGAATTCGGATTAGAAACAGAATTTGCATTGGATTCATATTTCATATCTCATCAAATTAATATTCCAGTACAATCATACAATACATCAACTGCTTTTATTCCATATCATCCACACTATGCCATACTATAATGGATGCATTGCATACTTGTCCAATGAACTGAAACAGTAACTGGCACACTTATGGGATTCATGAAAACCCAAACAGGACTTTAACCCTAAACTGACCGGGGGGGGGGGGGGGGGTTTAATAAAGCCCCCCTAAACATTTTCTGCGATCATTCCACCGCGCGAATTTTTTTGACCGCGCCACTCACAGAGTTTATACTTTTAAGTGCATCTTTTGAGACCAAATTTGCGACGCCCGGATACGTGGTTCCGAAATTACGCAACATTTCGTAAGTGCATGTCAGACCAAAAATTGTTCCAAAACGTGATTTTGTGTACAAAGTCAATGCAAATTGAGTTTTCTCATCTTATTCATAAAGATATGATTATTTTTGCTTTAAACAGCTGAAATCAATTGATTTTAGCATAATTATGCTTCAAAAAGGTTGTGCAATAAAGCTGGTGAAAAAAACAAAGAAAAACAAAAGGTTGAAAAACAATAAAATACATAAGAAAGTGATTTTCAAACCGAAGTTTTTTTCAATTGCGATTGTTAAGAATGCTACAAAGAATATTTTTACCAAAAATTAGCATTTTAGGAGCTTTATTTAGTGAATTAGAGCAAAAAGTATGATTTATGCATAAATTAGCATAATTAATTCATATAAAATAAAATCTCATTATTTTGGAAAATTTTACCATACAGCCTTGTAGATTACATTGTACACTACCAGCGTGCAAATTTTTGCGGCGCTCGCGCGATTGGCGGCCGAGATCTCCCCCCCCCCCCCCCCCCCGGCCACAGAGCAGCCAAAAAAGCCCGGCCTAGTTAGGGTTAAGAGATATGGGTACATCAGAGCACTCACAATTTGAGTTTGAATCTAGCGCAATGATTTTTATTTGGATAGGACCCTGGGACCTTTGTTCTGAACATTGTCTTTTCTCCATATTTTTTCTTTTCTCAGAGATGACAGAATCGGTATTCTGGTGGATGGCATAACTTTTGTCACAAAAATTGTCATAGATTTTGTCTCTTGCCTTTAATAGCAAGCACAAAAAATATGCAGTTCATATATGCGCATAATCCCAATATACAAGCAAAAGATCTGATAAAGTTTATGAAAGGGTATAACAGTCCTAAATTTTTTCATTTCTTTTAGTACCATAAAATTCCGATACCATGACGAGTATACATGTATGTCAAGCATACAGTGATATTATTTAGATTAGATTGTTGTTATAGTTTCCCTCATCATCCATGATTATTTTCAGAGACAATTTTTTTTATATGCTTTAAGTAGTTAGTCCTTACATAGTATCATCCTCTTCTCTGTTTTTCGTTTTTTTTTCTACTTCTCTTCTAAAATTCCTTCTCGGCTCCCTGTCTCTCTTTATACATGTAAGTATTGGCACATCAATATACGCGCAGTTGCGCAATGCCAACTACTGTATTGAGGATATACCCTCCGTGCCATCGGGCCTTCCTATTGGTTAGAAGGGCTCTGACTTGGAACTAATGGAGATTTTGATTGGTTTGCCTCCTAGAAAATGGGCAGATACTTAGAGGGATATGACAGGGAAAAGACATTGTTCAGAATACCGATTTGTGACAATCATAGCGATGTCACATCTCAGAGAAAAATGACAAAATTTATGACAAAAGTTATGACAGTGTTCCAGAATACCACCCCAGGTTTCTTTTTCAAGCTACAGCACTCCATTGCCAGTCAGTCCGCAAGAGTAAATGTTACTCTTTTATATTGGTCATTTCTTTTGAATGAAATATTTTGATAAATAAGTGAATTTTTTACCTGAAAAGATGCATCAAACAGAATTGTCTTCCTCTGTTTTCACTTGCAAATTGTGCAACATTTTGTGTTTTAGGCACCAACATTATTTACATCATCAGAAAGCTCAAACTCTATACTTTCTCATAATGTCACTCTTGATATGTGGCATCTTTTAGATGGGTCAGCAGCCAGCTTTTTCCATCAAGATGCAAGAAATTTCTGAGTAACATAAAATCCAGAGTTCTGATTGGCTGAATACTGTTTTCAAAACAAAAAGGCGCGGGTAATTTGAAAAGATTACCACATGGTGAGTGTGACCTTGCAGAGGCCCAGTGTGGGGAACATTGGAATTTGCGTGGGTGTGTGGAGTCTATAACATACCTGCCAACCTTTGATAATAAAAAATCAGTATCAGTACTACGAGGGCACCGAGTGGGTGTCCGGCCCGTTTTAACGGTAGGCCTAGGGGCTCTTTGCATTTTCAGCATGTAAGAGTAGCGCATTTCCCTACACTTTTTAAAGCAAATATACCCACATAATCTACCTTTATGTAATTTAATATCATTTGTCAATTAAAAGAAGGTCTTTAAATATCACTTTTGTGACAAAAAACACCCAGTTTCATGCAGGTGTGATTTTTTTCATTTAAATCTATGAATTTTTCATGTTCACCAGAGCTCTCAAAAACTTTAATTTTGAATATATTTTTGAGAGCCCTCTATTGGTGGAAAGTGAGATTGATGCAGATCTTCATCTCCACAGATTCTCTTTTTAATTAGAAACAATTAATTTCAATAATTCAATTGAGTTATGGGCCAAGGCATAGGCCTATTTTTATGATGAATTTAGATCTAAGTTGGGCCTAACTTACTGTATGAAAAACTGACGTGCCAAAAAATCAAACATTTATCCAGCCTACTAGTATATCAAGAGAAAATAAGCCAAACATTGACAATCATATTCATGTTATTTCACCGCACAGGGGTTACTGACTAAGGACAAAACCTAAATTGGATAAGTGCTTGTTGGTATAAGAGAGCAGATTTTCGATTTTCAGCCATGACAAAAATGCGCCCGACCCGCAATGCGCACTTGCGGTGCGCCGGTGAGCTAAGACGGGGAGGCTGAGGCGCAGCAACTCGGCGGGCGCCGGGAGCTTAGGCAAGCGAAGCAAGTAGATTTGGCGTTCGGTTCCGAAGGCTCAACTTGAGATCGAAATTTGATAATCTCTTTTCTTCCTCAAAAATTTGACAACTATTCAAAAAATAAAGTACAGATCAATGTTAAAATTGCGTTGGGATAGATCTAACTTAGAGTAGCGTCGGTGCGCGGCTGGCCGGGCGGCGCGGGGGTATGGTGTGAAGCCGTTCGGCAGCAGCTGCAGCATGCAGGCAGCGCAGAAGCTCAGAAATATACCACTGAAATCACCAAACACACTAGACATACACTGCACATTCACTAACTCACTCCCTCACTACAAAATCTTCCGGCGACATGGGCAAAACCTCAAATAAAAGGTGAAATTTTCTTACCTAAATCACCATATTTCGCGTAAAAAATATCACCACCGGTAATTTTTAACATCGTAGTTAGGAAACAAGGGGTCTAAAAAAGTGTATTTTTCACGGTTTTTCCGATGTTCGTGGATTATGAAAACATGTCCTCACTAAAAACTGGCACTTTCGCGAGCCGATGTCAGCCGCCATTTTTTTCCGGAAGTCAACGCTAAGTGCGGTCGTAGCGTGTACGCTCGTTATTTTCACATGAATTTACAATGGAACTGCGCACTTAGCAGTGTTTGCGCGCCGTTTAACGTCGCTCTCTAGCTCTGTGCAAAACTAGCGCATTTGCGTAGCCGTGCGCTCCAGTTGTTTATGCGTTAGTCGCATCTTGATATGAGCCGTGCATGCCTTAGTCGCATCATACAGCCGTTTCAATAATTTCAACACTATATTGATTAACCCAAAAATCGGAATTTTGGTTTTAAAATTCGGAATTCGGAATGGAGGTATAAAAATCGGTATAATTCCGCCAAAATCGGAATGGTTGGCAGGTATGCTATAACCAATCAGAGCGCAGTATTCTTGTTTCTGAGCTGCAAAATGTACTTGGCCTATGAAAAGCTGGCTGCTGACCCATCTAAAATACATCTTCTTATAAAAATTATATCATATTAAAGCTTAGATCTTCAGCTTTATCATGATCTAAAAATCATTTGTGCCCAAACAGAAATTAAGTGTGAAAACAACAACTTTTGTTGCATGAAAAAAAAAATTTTGTTTCATGTTTTAGATCAAAAGTTTTTCCTATATTATAACATTCTTTTAAAAATCCAAACACATGACCTGAAAGAATGATTCTTCTTCTTTACAAAGATACCAAAAACATGAAATTTGGTCAACATTTAGAGCAGCAATGGCCGAATAAAAAGGTGTTTTGGTTCGCACCAAGCTCATTAACTATGCAAAAACCCTCTAGTCATGAATATCACTTGGATAAAAGAAGCTACTTTTTCAGGGCTTGCGGACTGACTGTTGCTACTTGATTGTATGCTTTACCTCAAATGATTTCTTAGCATCAGCCACCGCCTGCTGTATGAACTTGTCAGTTATCTTCCTGGTCGGGTGCTCATTGAAGACAGAGTTCATCAGGGCAATCTTAGCGGCACTCCGTCTGGCCTCAGCCTTGGTTGGGCAATCCTGGAGAGACAGGGAGAGAAAGAGTGTCCATGATCACTGTTAGAGCCTAGTCTGCAGGCACAGACCCTATTTTGCAATTCCCATAGTGCATATAAATGCAGAGTCTGAACAGGGCCCTATCCACGGAGGATTATTCTATTGTTACTGGGGGTGCTGAGCATTGTCACAGCACCCCCAGTCATGATGGATAATCCTCCTTGGCCAGGTCCATGAGTCTGAAGAAGTAAGACTGGATTCAATATGTCCCGAGGCTGCCTTACGGAGGGTTCAGCGTTTGATCTACATCTAGTCTTCACTCTAGACATAGTATAATTGGAAAAAGTGTCAAATATTAGTCTGCGCTTGCAGAAAAAAGTAATCTAAATCTAGAGGACAGGTATTCGAATCATATTCAATTTTGTGGAATTATTATGCATGGATATGAACTCATCAGCTTTCCATTGATACCCTATAATTTGTACCATTTGTGCCACGCATGACAAAATTAAGTGATGTTGAAGACAACAGGTGCAGATACCACTTTTTCAAAGTTTCTGAAAACTTGACGAAAGAGCAAGTACATGACACATAATACTGACAATACCAAAGCTTTAGACTTGCTCTGTCAACTCCCCCTTTTCAAGCCAGTCTATATGTAAATATTTGGTGAAGAATCAGTATCAATGTAAATCATACTTTAGTATCCTTGATCATTCCAATGTTACAAAAGTGTGGTGGTCATTCAATGTTTTATCAGCCATTCGAATCCAAATTTGATATCTAACAGCATCCTCTTGCGGAAATGTTTTTACATAATTATTGTTTTTAGTAGCCCTACTAGCAACTAAGTACTTCACAAATAAAGTCAATTTGTTTTGATCAGAATGTTTCATCTACATTTTCGTCTGACAAGTTCTAAGATCTGACAACTTGCACTGATTTCGATTTGCTGAGAGCACTATTACTATGGTAACTGTTGGAGAAAAGAGGACTCTTCAAATAAAATGTCCGACAAGCCCTTAAAGAAGATCTCCCCAGGTACCCTAGATCCAAATAAAATATCTCCATATTTTTTGTCTTGATACAAACCCCTTCTCAAGCATAGTGTGGGTTGAAAACTAATAATCTTCTAATAAAAAAGGCACTTTCAATACAAAAGAGGCATTAATTTTTTTTTTAAAAGGGGAATCTCACCTGAAAACTAGCAAAACAGCTCCCACCTGGGAGGGTCACAAAACAGACGTATGGTGCACTGGACGAGGGGACGGACTCGTAGACAACGATCGGGCCATTCTTTAACTCGGTTCCTCTGGTGGCCTTCATCTGCCAGAATTCTTGCAAGGCTTCGACTACATTTACTGGGAACAAAAAAAAACCATAATATAAATTTTGAATTGGAAAGGTACATGTACATTCTTGTGGCATCGACAAGCCTCCATGTCACCTAGGCTACATGTACATTTACATAAAATAAAAAAACAATCTGAATCTAAAAAAGGCCATATCACACTAACTTCTCAGATGGTACCTCTGTTCTAAGTCTGCACATTACTGCCATACACTGTACATGTATGGCAGTAATGTGCAGACTTACACATAGACCTAACAGATGCATTGACTTGAACCCATGGTTTGTCAAGATTAAATGTATAAATTACGCTTATTTCCCGCGTATATTAAGAAATGTCCAATGCTGATCAATGCGTACTTTTCATATTATGTCAGGTATTTTTCGAAGCAATATCAATACACTGTCCCACATGCCTTTTTGTGAACTAGTCAGTCTAGTGATCATCAGAATTATCGGTTTTCAGCTAAGATTTCATGATTTCACAAAAATAAGTTTATTTCAATGTTCAAGCATCTACATGTACATCAATGATAATATGGTGGATTGGTATAAACCTTAATTCTACAGACTTTCTCGATAAAAATAGCAGCAACTACTTTCTTTTACCTTTAAAGCTGTGTGAAGTATTGCAAATAATTTTGATTTCTTTGGACTACATGTACATGTAGCTCTAGTCAAAGTAAACTAGTGTTTTGAACCAGGTGCATATTGGTCTTCAACATTTTAGCAATTGACTGCAAAGTGCAAACCTACATGTATGTTACAATGTACATTGGCCAGGCAATAATTTCAGGAATTCACACCAACTGAGAGTTCTGATTACCTGAAATAAGTTCAACAGGAAAATTATCATCATTTCAGTACCGGTAGCAGTATTTAATATTTCAATGTACACATCTGTATGTGACATACACCCTGTATACATGTATCAATCAAAGTTTCATCTATACCTGCCCCCTCCCCTCCCTCCTCCAAACATGACTGGGGATTTGTATATAGGTCTCTATGAACACACAAATTTATAATAATAATATGTTTTATTTACCCAGGGTAGCCACTTCAGTTATGAAACTGCTCTACCAGCGGGCCCTGCATATACCCTTCTCCAATCTAAATGCTGAGCGCCAAGCAAGAAGGCAGAAGGTCCCATTTTTATAAGTTTTTGGTATGACTCGGCCGAGGATCGAACCCAAGACCTCCCGTTCATGAGGCTCTACCACTGAGCCACCATGCCCAGTCACTTATCTAAAAATATGCACAAAATCAACTATGTACAGTATTTTTCTCTTCTTTGGTTCCCTTCCCCAAATGTATAAAGAGTGCTCATCAACATGACTAAACTGTGCATACATGTACAAGTATGTATTCTTCCCAACTTTACTCCCCCCCCCCCAAAAAAAAAAATGATGTTATTAGTTGCAGAAGCTTCTCTTGTAATTGCATGGTACATGTACATGTATGGTACTGTATTGACGGCAAGACAGCCCAGCAGTGGAGCTATTGTTATTCAAATCTGCGGTAGCCCAGTCTATTCATGGAGTACACAATAGACTGCTCTTCAGATGATCTTGTTTTTGTGTTGCACCAACAGAGGATTATTAAAGTTCTTCAAGGATATTAAAGTCTCTTCCCCCAGGGGAGATCGGATTGAAACACTTCCAAAAAATGTATCTTACTGCAAAATGTAGCCATGGACATACCAGACTTATCGAAAGACCTGTGGCCACCATTCTTAAAAAAAAGAACCTTTGGAGTCTTTATCAGGAACAAAAAGCACTGGCTGTTGAATATCAATTTTTTCCTGTTGATTCGTTGTGAAATTCTGAACCTTTTTATTCAAAAGCTGAATGCATTACCCTCTCTCGGTCTTTTTTTTTCTTTTAAATGCTCTTCGAGCAGTGAAATACCAATATCAAAACGCAATACATACACATTATATTCGTATCCATATTAAAGATTTTGAGTGATTGAATTATTCAGGGGCCTACATGTGTATATATTTTTTCAGGCCCACACCCCCCCCCCCAAAAAAAAAAAAACCACACACATACATGTACACTGGTACAATTATTTTTTTAAGGGAACAAAGGAGGGAAAATGCCAATATATACAGTACATGTACATCACTGTACAATGTAGGTCTACACAGCAGGCTACATACATCTAGCTTCTTTCATAAATTCCATCCAATTCTGATGTTTTATCCTTTCCATAGGCCTATTACATTTGGAAGCCAGAAGGCTAATGATACAAGACAGGTCCTTAGTTTTCTATATAGTTGGTTTCACTTTCAATATTGTACAGGTCTGTCTCCACCGGGAGGCATGGATCACCAGTGTACAGACTGAATAGAAGATGATGTCATCATAAACATAGGGGTCAAATCATGTTTTTTTTTTATAAATACATGTAAACCAAGTAAAACAAAACAACAAGAATAAAAAAACACACAAATCGTCTCTTGAAAGAAGCCAAACCAAACTGGACACAATATCATAAAACAAAACAAAACATTGGTTTACAAGAAATGTAACCCAGAAACAAAATGCACATGAGACTACTATAATACATACATGTATACTAATAGGCATACACTGAACTCCCTAAAATATGAAATCTGTCAAATACATGCCTACAATGTACATTATCACATCTGTAAATTATTCCGGCAACTCTGCACGTTTACAAATGTCCTGATGCCATTGTATCCCCAAGCCAGTATTTATTTACTCAGACAGTGCGTGACCTTGCCACCTGAACACATCAATCATGAGCCTCATCAAAAATATGCAGTGCATTGTCTTCTTAACTATCTATCAGTATTTTTTTCCTATGGCCTCTATTCATACAGTACTGGTACAGATATGCTACATCCTGGAGCAAGTAGGCAGAATAGCACTTTTCTGCCTCATCACAAAATATATGCAGTGATTTTCTTCATTGCAATCTATCAGGTTTTTTTCCTTCTTCTGGCTTCTTTTCATACAGTACATATTTGAACTTGTGAAGATAGCTGAATGGAGCATTTTTTAATGTTGGCAGAATAACACTTTTCTGCATCATCCCAAATATGCACAAATATGATCTACATTACATGCACATTCATTGTCATTTATCAGCATATTTTTCCTTTGGCTTGTATATATATATTTTCTATTAAAATACATGTAGCCTTGTATATTGTTAGTTACAGATCAAAGCAGGCCTACTTTCTGTGTACAGGCAAGTCGAAGAAAAGGTCACCCTAGAAGACAAAATTTCATCTTTGTTTATAAATAATAAGAAGTTATTTTTGGTGGGATAATAAGAAAGCTCAAATGTTGAATTTTAAAATGTCATTATCAAACAATTGAAAATATATGCTAATTTTGGCCTCCTTATTTGCATAATTGGTAAAATAACATTCCACCATTTAACAATAACTGCCGATAATTTGCATGTTAAATTTAATAGATGACACCACTTTTTCCCCAAAAAAGTTTTTTGGGGGTCCATGTCCCACCTACCTACATGTAACTCTAACAAATTTTGTTCTGATTTTCTATGAGTTTTTATAGTTGTCTGATTCATAATGCCCATGGCTGTTCAACGCCGTTGTGAATGGGATTGAGACAACTCTAAAAACTCATAGAAATCCACAAATAACAGCTTCTACTGTATTTGAAATTGTTTGAATTTTTAAAATCATCAGGAAAATTGTGTACATTCTCCATGGCGACAAAATGTCCCATTTTGAGGGTAAGCTAGGGTTTTGCCTTATGACATGAAACTTGCCTTTGATTTATACCAGAGCATTGCACATGACTTTTATCACACTGAACGAGTTGTCAACTGAAATACTTTCAGAATTCCCAACTTGAAAAAATGTTTAACAAATTGTCTTTTTTCTGCGTCCCATACGTACATGTAGGTAACGCCATGTTTTCTCTCTAAATTAAAAGGTCAAGGTCATATGTCACAATTTTTTTAAAAAAGATTATTCTTCTTCTAGATGTCAACCATTATGAAGTCCTTTAACACAACTTCTCAGGTCATTGCAGCCTCTGAAATGTCCCATGTACATATCGGCCCGTATTCTGAAGTCTGGTTTAACTTAAACTCAGGTTTAAAGTTGTGGTTTAAGTATGGATAGCCAATCGTTACATGAATCAATAACAATAGAGATATCCTATTTCAGCTCATTTGGCTCTCAAATCATTCATAATTGTCTAGATAGTATAAATAGATGATTGTCTTCACCATCGATGAATAGGGAAAAAGCACAGTAAACATAAGAAACATTACAACTTTTTAAAAATTGTGACACTTGTGGCTTCCCATACTTAAACCACAACTTTAAACCTGAGTTTAAGTTAAACCCAACTTCAGAATACGGGCCATCAAGTGCAAGTTCTTGGACTTGCCCCTACACGTACATGTACATGTACCTGTCGTTCAGTGCGATACACTGTATGACACTGCCATAAAAGCCAAATTACCCCCAAACTAGCTTAGAAATCTTTCTAAAATTGAAGATAACTTACCTCGTCCGTATCCTTGGGTGTGTTTTGCGAAACTGTTGACAACGGCATCCACTGCTTCCTTCAGCACTGCTTTGGCCCTCTGATCCGTCATGTGACCACCTTCTCTGGGGGACACGCCATGGGGCGGGAGACGCCCCTTCACGGTGGCGGCCATGCTCATCGCGGCCTGTATCTGCTCGTCATGGAGGGGCGGTGGGGGTTGTCTGTACGCCATGGTGGATGTCCTGATTGCGCCTAATGCTTCACAATAAATGTCTCTGTGCGTTATCTTGTTACCGATACTCCAAACCTGGCTACACTGTTTCTATGGGTGCAGAGCCAGAATCACATTATCGGAAAAGTTGCTGACAATGTTTAAAACAGGTACGGTACTGTAAGTTTCAATGGTTGAAGTTGCAACCCCAAACGCTCACGAGTCTGTGTACATGTAGTCTGGCTTTACATTGTCGTACAACTTGGTTGATAAATGTACAGAACCTGGTCAAGGTGTATGCAGAGCTGCACAGAGGATAACCCAAAGGCTCTTGTGATCATGTAGGCCTAACGTACTCTGAGTCAACCTGTGGAGGAAATACAAAAGAAGAATTTGCATTTCATTTCAGTCTGTCAAAATGAATATACCCTCTAGCTCCACTGCCAACAGAAGTTATCAAAGTTGGATTGAAAAAAAAATGAGAGAATATCACCTCATCAAAAAATTAAAAAATGATAGCTGACATTCAATTTCTTATTCAAATTTTAATTTATTCAACCATACAATAACATAAAATGTACCTTTTAAATTTTATCGGTAATACATAATTTGGTTTATAATCATGTTTGGAGGGAGCTTGGCTTTTATATACGGCTCAACCTTTCTGGCACCCCTTAGACTTTCATTTCTATCCGAGTAAAGTAATTTTTCATTCTTGTTTTTTTTTTTTGGTATTGTTTTGCTTACTATTAATGTCATAATTATTTGTATTATAATTGTCTGTTATTATGTCTTTGTTTTTTTCAAGTATTAAATAAATGAATTGAATTGAACTGAATAACACATCAATCATCAAACAAAAGGAGCCAAAACGTTTTTTAAGCATTTAACATATAAATTTACAGGAACAATGTCAGCAAAATAGTGCAACGAAGGTCATACTATAAACATGATGAAATACACTCCTCAATCATTAAACATCAATAATACACCCTCGGACACACATTTACACCAGGGGTCCGTTGCAGAAAGAGTTGCGTTAAACGCAAATCAAAAAATCAATTGCAAGTGAAGTCCGAAATGCGCGCTGTTGATTGGTAGAAAATAAAGTTACGCATGATTTTTAGAGTTGCGATTGATTGCAACTTTCTCTGCAACGGGCCCCAGATCTTTATGTTAAGATTAACTGACTGAACTGCGTGCAGAGAAATTTATTTTAATGATCTACTTATTAGAATAAGACTAATTGATATCTTCTATTAATTCATAATCATTCACGTGCACGCATGACTGATCACAATTCACAACAAACTAGGCAAACTTTACATAATTAAAATCTTTTTCACTTTACTATTCTCTTTCATACCAGCTATAAAGAACAAAGCAAAGCAAAGGTAAAAACTTGAGTCTTCTGACTTCAGTCAGAATGAAAATCAAATGTGCACACTACAACTGGCAGATGGCTGGATCCGGATGCTGAGCATGAGCATGCTGAGTCACTGATGACACCAATTTTTCTCTTTCTCTCTTTTTTTTTTCCAAAGCAAAAAAATGTCATGAGAAAAAAATGTAACATGACCGTTTGTACACTCCAAAATCATAAACTCTTGCACTTCAGTCTCCTATGCTCTCCTGTAAATTCAATCTCCAAAGCTCTCCTTAAACTAAAATTTTTTAACTGAAGATAGGGTGAACACAGAATAAATTAGAACTTAAGATGAGTTGGAATGAGTATGGAAAGCCAAATGTAAGAGTATGATGGGGGGACCTAAAGCTACGCACTTTGTTTTCAAACAATTAAAACTATCCCAATTTTGATATTTCAACAAATTATCTTTCACTAATTTGTGGCAAACATTCTAAAGATCGTTAACCAAGAAGAAAATATCGCAAAACTCACAAATACGAAAATCCCGCCGTGTTTTCCGGACACCTCTTGATTTCGCCGCCCGATGTAGAAGGGGTCCTAAAGCTACGCACTCGATTTATCATGCAAAAAAATAGTATTTCCTGTGCCTCAATTTCTAAAATATATTCAAATTATTATAGGATAAAATGAAATTAAAGTGAATATAACTCCAAAATTCCAAACAGTTGTTGGTTTTCTCTGCATTTAGAGATTTACTGCAGCCTCTGTTGAAGAAATTGAATAGGAATCGTTCGTCACTCTGCAGTCACAGTTCCACACACAGAGTGCGCATTTGCCATAAAAACTGCATGCACGATGAGTGGTGCGTAGCTTTAGGACCCCCTACCATACAGATTAAATAAATAAACCCAGCAAAATTTACTGTTACAATAACTTGAGTCTTTTGACTTTGAGATCAAGAGCTGCTGATGGGTCACACTCACGGTTTGTATACTTAAAGAATCAATGTGATGCACACTTCATTTTGTTTCAAATAATAATTAAAGGGGAATCCAACCCAAATAAAAACTTGTTTTTATAAGAAAAAGAAAAATCAGACAAGTTGATAGGTGAAAGTTTGAACAATATTGGACAAACAACAAGAAACTTATGATTTTTTAAAAGTTGTAAATATTGGTAATCACTATACCCATGGAGACTTCAAATTGGCCGCATATGGGATGTCATAGTGATGTAAGGCAAGGACTACTCTTCCATGTACTCCAATACATATTGTGGCTAAAATGTCATTTTCCCAAAAAGTTTTATTTCAAATTATATTTTTCTTTCATCATGAGGACATAAAACAATATGCCTGGATTATATTTAGATTACTGCCCCAGGGGAATGGGTACTTAGGAGAAAACCACAAATCCCTGATAATAAAGTACATAGCCTATGGGAAAGTTGTCCTTGCCCCTTGTCATAATTTACTTACCCAGTTGCCAATTTGAAATCTACATACTATTAGTGATCTCAATTTAAAAGCAGCTTTAACTTTCTTATCCCTTGTCCGATTTCTTTCAAACTTTCGCCATTCTGTTTAATTAGGTGGTCTGTCTATGACAGATCACCTTTTATGTTTGTCCGAATTTTCTTTCTTTATTATTTATTATTTATTAGGTGGTCTGTCTATGACAGATCACCTTTTATGTTTGTCCGAATTTTCTTTCTTTATTAGGTGGTCTGTCTATGACAGATCACCTCTCATGTTTGTCCGAATTTTCTTTCTTTATTTTTTATTTCTTATTTTTATTTCCTCCATTTCTTGTGGACAGCAAATCTCAGAAAGTTCATATTCAATAATCATCAAAATATCACCACATATCAACATCAATAAGACCTCAATTCTGCAAGAATCTTAATGTCATGACGTCATCATGACGTCATCTAGACGCCATTTTGTAAAATCACATTATCAATCATATCTCCATTATCAATTATCAAAAATAAATCAAATTCACATGACATAAACTTCAGATCAAGGGTCATCAGGTCATGTCATCAAAGGTCACCTGAAGGTCACGACGCGCGCGTACGCGCGCGTCAAAATTTTAAAATGCTTAAAATCACTTTTTGACCAAAACAGAGTACGTTTTAGGTCATTTTAAGCATTTCAAAAAATTGCGCGCGCAAACGTATGCGCGCGCGTTTCCGCGCGTAACGCCTTGAATGCAACTCAGAAACACCGTTTTTTTTATTTCATTGCATTGATCATATAATTTTGAGCAATTTGATACCTTGATCAACCTTTTACGACCATTAATAAGGAAATTAACACCCGTTAAAGTTTGCAGCACGTGTGCGCGCGAGCTCTCACTATAGGCCATATATGGGCAAAAACATGCCTATAGAAAATCCGCTGTAGCTCTTCAGAACGCATGGGGACCCCCAATTTTTTTTTCATATTTTGATAGAGTATGAACTAGAGATATAATTTTATGTCTCATTTGACCCTCAATTATATTATGACGTCATCAAAATGGCGTCGGAATTCAAAAAATCCATTTTGCCTATTATGACGTCATTATAATTATGCAAATCTTGCTCTAACTCCGTGAATATTGGTCAATTTTCACCCAATTTTTGATATGTTGTAGCTTAGTTCTTACTCTTTCTGAGTTATTGCCTTTATTTTTCATTTTGATAGACAAATCATCCTCAAAAATTGCAAATAATAATGGCATGTCATTTTTACTCATTTTGCGTGTAATCTCTATGGGACATGACTTTTTCTCAAAACTAGATTCTACATTCTTCTATTTCGTAAGCCATATCTCCAATTTTTGTTGCTAGTTATCCCTGAGCTTTTAGTATGTTGTAGCTGAGATTCTAAGCTTTCGGTTGCGTTTCCTTCATTTTCCGATCAGATGTCGGGATCATGCCCGTAATTCACTTGCAAGATTGGATTTGAGATTCTGGTGTTTTGCTTACGTGTTAAGTCTATGGGAAATATTCTAGCTCAATCGGTTAGGCGTCAGACTTACTTCTCATTCCATCATGCAGGCAGGGGTTCGAGTCCGCGGGTGAACATGATTTTTTTTTTTTTTTTTTTTTATAGCTATCTTGCCCACGATCAATTATAAGAATTCTAACAAATAATAGCTAAAATATTGCAAAATAAAACAGATTATAATTACTTTTTTATATCATATCTATTTATCTGTCTGTCTATCTACCTACATGACATATCTATCTCTCTGTCTAATATATATCTTTCTGTTTGAATACGTCCCTCTCTCTCTATCTATCCATATGTCTGTCTGTCTATCTACCTACATTGTATATCTATCTGTCTGTTTATCTCTCTCTCTCTCTCTCTGTCTAATATATATGTATCTATCTGTTTAGATATGTCTATCTATCTATCCATCCATCTGCCTGTCTCTATCTATCTATCTATCTATATATCTATCTATCTATCTGTCTGTCTGTCTCTCTATCTATCTATCTATCTATCTATCTATCTATCTATCTATATGTCTGTCTCTCTATTCATCTATATGTCTGTCTCTCTATCTATCTCTGTCTCGATCTCTATCAATCTATATGTCTGTCTCTGTATCTATCTATATGTCTATCTATCTATCTATCTATCTATCTATCTATATATCTATCTATATGTCTGTCTCTCTATCTATCTATATTTCTGTCTCTCTGTCTATCTATATGTTTGTCTATCTATATGTCTGTCTATCTATCCATGAAGCTATCACGAGAAGGAGAACCATCTTCCAATTTCTCTCTTAATCCTTTGTTATCGCTTCCTTCGGGCGAAGGAACGATATCTAACATCAATTGGCGAGCCGCCAGGCGAAAGTTAGAGCCCGCTTACATAACGCGATAGGACCACGCAGCATGAAGCTATTACGAGATAGCTCGTAATAGCTTCATGATATGTCTGTCTCTCTATCTATATATATGTCTGTCTATCTATCTATCTGTCTGTCTCTCTTTCTATCTATATGTTTATATATGTTTTATTAATATAACCACCAATCATCTCTCTATCTATCTATATATCTATATATCTATCAATCTATCTCTCTATCTATAAGTCTGTCTCTCTATCTATCTATATGTCTGTCTCTCTATATCTATCTATATATGTCTATGTTTTATTAATATAACCACCTATAATTTATCTCTCCATCCATCACTCCATCCATCTAATATAATTATCTTTCTTGTATGTATCTGTTTGATTATGTAAATCTGTTTGTCTATCTATTTTTCAATCTAATATCTGTTTAAATATTTTTTTCCTGTTTATCTATCTATACGACAGACCACCTAATTCGTCCGCATGACGAATTAAAATCTAGTTTATTATTTTTATTTCTTATTTTTATTTCCTCCATTTCTTGTGGACAGCAAATCTCAGAAAGTTCATATTCAATAATCATCAAAATATCACCACATATCAACATCAATAAGACCTCAATTCTGCAAGAATCTTAATGTCATGACGTCATCATGACGTCATCTAGACGCCATTTTGTAAAATCACATTATCAATCATATCTCCATTATCAATTATCAAAAATCAATCAAATTCACATGACATAAACTTCAGATCAAGGGTCATCAGGTCATGTCATCAAAGGTCACCTGAAGGTCACGACGCGCGCGTACGCGCGCGTCAAAATTTTAAAATGCTAAAAATCACTTTTTGACCAAAACAGAGTACGTTTTAGGTCATTTTAAGCATTTCAAAAAATTGCGCGCGCAAACGTATGCGCGCGCGTTTCCGCGCGTAACGCCTTGAATGCAACTCAGAAACACCGTTTTTTTTATTTCATTGCATTGATCATATAATTTTGAGCAATTTGATACCTTGATCAACCTTCTACGACCATTAATAAGGAAATTAACACCCGTTAAAGTTTGCAGCACGTGTGCGCGCGAGCTCTCACTATAGGCCATATATGGGCAAAAACATGCCTATAGAAAATCCGCTGTAGCTCTTCAGAACGCATGGGGACCCCCAATTTTTTTTTCATATTTTAATAGAGTATGAACTAGAGATATAATTTCATGTCTCATTTGACCCTCAAGTATATTATGACGTCATCAAAATGGCGTCGGAATTCAAAAAATCCATTTTGCCTATTATGACGTCATTATAATTACGCAAATCTTGCTCTAACTCCGTGAATATTGGTCAATTTTCACCCAATTTTTGATATGTTGTAGCTTAGTTCTTACTCTTTCTGAGTTATTGCCTTTATTTTTCATTTTGATAGACAAATCATCCTCAAAAATTGCAAATAATAATGGCATGTCATTTTTACTCATTTTGCGTGTAATCTCTATGGGACATGACTTTTTCTCAAAACTAGATTCTACATTCTTCTATTTCGTAAGCCATATCTCCAATTTTTGTTGCTAGTTATCCCTGAGCTTTTAGTATGTTGTAGCTGAGATTCTAAGCTTTCGGTTGCGTTTCCTTCATTTTCCGATCAGATGTCGGGATCATGCCCGTAATTCACTTGCAAGATTGGATTTGAGATTCTGGTGTTTTGCTTACGTGTTAAGTCTATGGGAAATATTCTAGCTCAATCGGTTAGGCGTCAGACTTACTTCTCATTCCATCATGCAGGCAGGGGTTCGAGTCCGCGGGTGAACATGATTTTTTTTTTTTTTTTTTTTTTTTTAGCTATCTTGCCCACGATCAATTATAAGAATTCTAACAAATAATAGCTAAAATATTGCAAAATAAAACAGATTATAATTACTTTTTTATATCATATCTATTTATCTGTCTGTCTATCTACCTACATGACATATCTATCTCTCTGTCTAATATATATCTTTCTGTTTGAATACGTCCCTCTCTCTCTATCTATCCATATGTCTGTCTGTCTATCTACCTACATTGTATATCTATCTGTCTGTTTATCTCTCTCTCTCTCTCTCTGTCTAATATATATGTATCTATCTGTTTAGATATGTCTATCTATCTATCCATCCATCTGCCTGTCTCTATCTATCTATCTATCTATATATCTATCTATCTATCTGTCTGTCTGTCTCTCTATCTATCTATCTATCTGTCTATCTATCTATCTATCTATCTATATGTCTGTCTCTCTATTCATCTATATGTCTGTCTCTCTATCTATCTCTGTCTCGATCTCTATCAATCTATATGTCTGTCTCTGTATCTATCTATATGTCTATCTATCTATCTATCTATCTATCTATCTATATATCTATCTATATGTCTGTCTCTCTATCTATCTATATTTCTGTCTCTCTGTCTATCTATATGTTTGTCTATCTATATGTCTGTCTATCTATCCATGAAGCTATCACGAGAAGGAGAACCATCTTCCAATTTCTCTCTTAATCCTTTGTTATCGCTTCCTTCGGGCGAAGGAACGATATCTAACATCAATTGGCGAGCCGCCAGGCGAAAGTTAGAGCCCGCTTACATAACGCGATAGGACCACGCAGCATGAAGCTATTACGAGATAGCTCGTAATAGCTTCATGATATGTCTGTCTCTCTATCTATATATATGTCTGTCTATCTATCTGTCTATCTATCTATCTGTCTGTCTCTCTTTCTATCTATATGTTTATATATGTTTTATTAATATAACCACCAATCATCTCTCTATCTATCTATATATCTATATATCTATCAATCTATCTCTCTATCTATAAGTCTGTCTCTCTATCTATCTATATGTCTGTCTCTCTATCTATATGTCTGTCTCTCTATATCTATCTATATATGTCTATGTTTTATTAATATAACCACCTATAATTTATCTCTCCATCCATCACTCCATCCATCTAATATAATTATCTTTCTTGTATGTATCTGTTTGATTATGTAAATCTGTTTGTCTATCTATTTTTCAATCTAATATCTGTTTAAATATTTTTTTCCTGTTTATCTATCTATACGACAGACCACCTAATTCGTCCGCATGACGAATTAAAATCTAGTTATTAGGTGGTCTGTCTATGACAGATCACCTCTTATGTTTGTCCGAATTTTCTTTCTTTATTTATTATTTATTTTTATTTCTTATTTTTATTTCCTCCATTTCTTGTGGACAGCAAATCTCAGAAAGTTCATATTCAATAATCATCAAAATATCACCACATATCAACATCAATAAGACCTCAATTCTGCAAGAATCTTAATGTCATGACGTCATCATGACGTCATCTAGACGCCATTTTGTAAAATCACATTATCAATCATATCTCCATTATCAATTATCAAAAATAAATCAAATTCACATGACATAAACTTCAGATCAAGGGTCATCAGGTCATGTCATCAAAGGTCACCTGAAGGTCACGACGCGCGCGTACGCGCGCGTCAAAATTTAAAAATGCTCAAAATCACTTTTTGACCAAAACAGAGTACGTTTTAGGTCATTTTAAGCATTTCAAAAAATTGCGCGCGCAAACGTATGCGCGCGCGTTTCCGCGCGTAACGCCTCAATGCAACTCAGAAACACCGTTTTTTTTATTTCATTGCATTGATCATATAATTTTGAGCAATTTGATACCTTGATCAACCTTCTACGACCATTAATAAGGAAATTAACACCCGTTAAAGTTTGCAGCACGTGTGCGCGCGAGCTCTCACTATAGGCCATATATGGGCAAAAACATGCCTATAGAAAATCCGCTGTAGCTCTTCAGAACGCATGGGGACCCCCAATTTTTTTTTCATATTTTGATAGAGTATGAACTAGAGATATAATTTCATGTCTCATTTGACCCTCAAGTATATTATGACGTCATCAAAATGGCGTCGGAATTCAAAAAATCCATTTTGCCTATTATGACGTCATTATAATTATGCAAATCTTGCTCTAACTCCGTGAATATTGGTCAATTTTCACCCAATTTTTGATATGTTGTAGCTTAGTTCTTACTCTTTCTGAGTTATTGCCTTTATTTTTCATTTTGATAGACAAATCATCCTCAAAAATTGCAAATAATAATGGCATGTCATTTTTACTCATTTTGCGTGTAATCTCTATGGGACATGACTTTTTCTCAAAACTAGATTCTACATTCTTCTATTTCGTAAGCCATATCTCCAATTTTTGTTGCTAGTTATCCCTGAGCTTTTAGTATGTTGTAGCTGAGATTCTAAGCTTTCGGTTGCGTTTCCTTCATTTTCCGATCAGATGTCGGGATCATGCCCGTAATTCACTTGCAAGATTGGATTTGAGATTCTGGTGTTTTGCTTACGTGTTAAGTCTATGGGAAATATTCTAGCTCAATCGGTTAGGCGTCAGACTTACTTCTCATTCCATCATGCAGGCAGGGGTTCGAGTCCGCGGGTGAACATGATTTTTTTTTTTTTTTTTTTTTTTTTAGCTATCTTGCCCACGATCAATTATAAGAATTCTAACAAATAATAGCTAAAATATTGCAAAATAAAACAGATTATAATTACTTTTTTATATCATATCTATTTATCTGTCTGTCTATCTACCTACATGACATATCTATCTCTCTGTCTAATATATATCTTTCTGTTTGAATACGTCCCTCTCTCTCTATCTATCCATATGTCTGTCTGTCTATCTACCTACATTGTATATCTATCTGTCTGTTTATCTCTCTCTCTCTCTCTCTGTCTAATATATATGTATCTATCTGTTTAGATATGTCTATCTATCTATCCATCCATCTGCCTGTCTCTATCTATCTATCTATCTATATATCTATCTATCTATCTGTCTATCTGTCTGTCTGTCTCTCTATCTATCTATCTATCTGTCTGTCTATCTATCTATCTATCTATATGTCTGTCTCTCTATTCATCTATATGTCTGTCTCTCTATCTATCTCTGTCTCGATCTCTATCAATCTATATGTCTGTCTCTGTATCTATCTATATGTCTATCTATCTATCTATCTATCTATCTATATATCTATATATATGTCTGTCTCTCTATCTATCTATATTTCTGTCTCTCTGTCTATCTATATGTTTGTCTATCTATATGTCTGTCTATCTATCCATGAAGCTATCACGAGAAGGAGAACCATCTTCCAATTTCTCTCTTAATCCTTTGTTATCGCTTCCTTCGGGCGAAGGAACGATATCTAACATCAATTGGCGAGCCGCCAGGCGAAAGTTAGAGCCCGCTTACATAACGCGATAGGACCACGCAGCATGAAGCTATTACGAGATAGCTCGTAATAGCTTCATGATATGTCTGTCTCTCTATCTATATATATGTCTGTCTATCTATCTGTCTATCTATCTATCTGTCTGTCTCTCTTTCTATCTATATGTTTATATATGTTTTATTAATATAACCACCAATCATCTCTCTATCTATCTATATATCTATATATCTATCAATCTATCTCTCTATCTATAAGTCTGTCTCTCTATCTATCTATATGTCTGTCTCTCTATCTATATGTCTGTCTCTCTATATCTATCTTTATATGTCTATGTTTTATTAATATAACCACCTATAATTTATCTCTCCATCCATCACTCCATCCATCTAATATAATTATCTTTCTTGTATGTATCTGTTTGATTATGTAAATCTGTTTGTCTATCTATTTTTCAATCTAATATCTGTTTAAATATTTTTTTCCTGTTTATCTATCTATACGACAGACCACCTAATTCGTCCCAATGACGAATTAAATATCTAGTTTATTTTTATTTCTTATTTTTATTTCCTCCATTTCTTGTGGACAGCAAATCTCAGAAAGTTCATATTCAATAATCATCAAAATATCACCACATATCAACATCAATAAGACCTCAATTCTGCAAGAATCTTAATGTCATGACGTCATCATGACGTCATCTAGACGCCATTTTGTAAAATCACATTATCAATCATATCTCCATTATCAATTATCAAAAATAAATCAAATTCACATGACATAAACTTCAGATCAAGGGTCATCAGGTCATGTCATCAAAGGTCACCTGAAGGTCACGACGCGCGCGTACGCGCGCGTCAAAATTTTAAAATGCTTAAAATCACTTTTTGACCAAAACAGAGTACGTTTTAGGTCATTTTAAGCATTTCAAAAAATTGCGCGCGCAAACGTATGCGCGCGCGTTTCCGCGCGTAACGCCTTGAATGCAACTCAGAAACACCGTTTTTTTTATTTCATTGCATTGATCATATAATTTTGAGCAATTTGATACCTTGATCAACCTTTTACGACCATTAATAAGGAAATTAACACCCGTTAAAGTTTGCAGCACGTGTGCGCGCGAGCTCTCACTATAGGCCATATATGGGCAAAAACATGCCTATAGAAAATCCGCTGTAGCTCTTCAGAACGCATGGGGACCCCCAATTTTTTTTTCATATTTTGATAGAGTATGAACTAGAGATATAATTTTATGTCTCATTTGACCCTCAATTATATTATGACGTCATCAAAATGGCGTCGGAATTCAAAAAATCCATTTTGCCTATTATGACGTCATTATAATTATGCAAATCTTGCTCTAACTCCGTGAATATTGGTCAATTTTCACCCAATTTTTGATATGTTGTAGCTTAGTTCTTACTCTTTCTGAGTTATTGCCTTTATTTTTCATTTTGATAGACAAATCATCCTCAAAAATTGCAAATAATAATGGCATGTCATTTTTACTCATTTTGCGTGTAATCTCTATGGGACATGACTTTTTCTCAAAACTAGATTCTACATTCTTCTATTTCGTAAGCCATATCTCCAATTTTTGTTGCTAGTTATCCCTGAGCTTTTAGTATGTTGTAGCTGAGATTCTAAGCTTTCGGTTGCGTTTCCTTCATTTTCCGATCAGATGTCGGGATCATGCCCGTAATTCACTTGCAAGATTGGATTTGAGATTCTGGTGTTTTGCTTACGTGTTAAGTCTATGGGAAATATTCTAGCTCAATCGGTTAGGCGTCAGACTTACTTCTCATTCCATCATGCAGGCAGGGGTTCGAGTCCGCGGGTGAACATGATTTTTTTTTTTTTTTTTTTTTTTTTAGCTATCTTGTACGAAAGACCATTAGTGCCACGGAGAAAAAAAAATACTATTTCTACTAATCTGTTATAACAGATTACGGTATTTCTACTAATCTGTTATAACAGATTACGGTATTTCTACTAATCTGTTTAAACAGATTATAATCTGTAATACAAGGCTCGACATTAGCGGTGGCCCGGTGGCCCGGGGCCACCAGAAATTCACCTCGGGCAACCATTATTGAAAAAATATTAAGTTTTGGTGGCCCGAATCGGGCAACCAATAATTTTCAGAATAGCGCAATTTTTCTCCCCATTTTGCACGCATTTATCAACTTTCTACAGTTCAAATTGCAAGCCAGTTCGTCATGCGCCCTTTTTGTTGATCTACACACAAACACACACACAAAGTTGGCCTACCGCTATAGCATGAAGTAGCTTTTATCCAGCCGGCCGCGCCGGCCAGCTGGCGTGAGCTTTGCATGCTTGAAGCAGCTGTGCGTTAGCAGCCTATTCAGACTCAGGGAGCTGCAATACGAAATGTTGCTGCTAAGAAATCTTCCACAGAACTGTGAAAATCCAAGTCAAAGTCACATTTTACACCAATGAAATGCCCTTCTACAGACCTTTTTGCTAATATCTGGTGTATCCTGATTATTTGCAAGCATTAAAAAGAGGAATCATGACCTCTCTTTTGACTCAAAAAGACCGATTTCCAAATGAAAATAATACACATAAAAACACATAGGTGAGTACATTACAGTCCCACATGTGCATTTGTATGTATGTTGTTACTTGGTTTCTTTCGAAGCTGTGTCTTTTCGGGGTCTTTTCCGGTCTTTTCTAGCCAAAATAAACAGACAGTTACTTTCTTTCTTGTTTATAAATGACTTCTTAAACAACTCTTGAGAAAGTAAATACTTTGGGAAGGTATTTCATTAATATGAAATGTGAATTTTTCCAACATTGTGGCAAATTTAGGGAAGGAATTTTCTCACATTTTTTTTTGGCCGTTATTATTTTCTTTCATTTTTTTTGACAGTGATTAAACCATTTATACCTATTTATTCATTTTTAATGTTTTTCTTTATATTTTTCGGGCCACCAAACTTTATTATCGGGCCACCAAAAAAAATTATTTGAAGGTTTTGGTGGCCCGAACGGGCCACCACCAAAAAAAGTTAATGTGGAGCCTTGTGTAATAACAGATTACGGTATTTCTACTAATCTGTTATAACAGATTACGATATTTCTACTAATCTGTTTAAACAGATTATAATCTGTTATAACAGATTACGGTATTTCTACTAATCTGTTATAACAGATTACGGTATTTCTACTAATCTGTTATAACAGATTACGGTATTTCTACTAATCTGTTATAACAGATTACGGTATTTCTACTAATCTGTTATAACAGATTACGATATTTCTACTAATCTGTTTAAACAGATTATAATCTGTTATAACAGATTACGGTATTTCTACTAATCTGTTATAACAGATTACGGTATTTCTACTAATCTGTTATAACAGATTACGGTATTTCTACTAATCTGTTATAACAGATTACGATATTTCTACTAATCTGTTTAAACAGATTATAATCTGTTATAACAGATTACGGTATTTCTACTAATCTGTTATAACAGATTACGGTATTTCTACTAATCTGTTATAACAGATTACGGTATTTCTACTAATCTGTTATAACAGATTACGGTATTTCTACTAATCTGTTATAACAGATTATAATCTGTTTAAACAGATTAGTAGAAATATCGTAATCTGTTATAACAGATTAGTAGAAATACCGTAATCTGTTATAACAGATTAGTAGAAATACCGTAATCTGTTATAACAGATTAGTAGAAATACCGTAATCTGTTATAACAGATTAGTAGAAATACAGTAATCTGTTATAACAGATTATAATCTGTTTAAACAGATTAGTAGAAATACCGTAATCTGTTATAACAGATTAGTAGAAATAGTGTTTTTTTTTGTCCGTGGCACTAATGGTCTTTCGTAATCTTGCCCACGATCAATTATAAGAATTCTAACAAATAATAGCTAAAATATTGCAAAATAAAACAGATTATAATTACTTTTTTATATCATATCTATTTATCTGTCTGTCTATCTACCTACATGACATATCTATCTCTCTGTCTAATATATATCTTTCTGTTTGAATACGTCCCTCTCTCTCTATCTATCCATATGTCTGTCTGTCTATCTACCTACATTGTATATCTATCTGTCTGTTTATCTCTCTCTCTCTCTCTCTGTCTAATATATATGTATCTATCTGTTTAGATATGTCTATCTATCTATCCATCCATCTGCCTGTCTCTATCTATCTATCTATCTATATATCTATCTATCTATCTGTCTGTCTGTCTCTCTATCTATCTATCTATCTGTCTATCTATCTATCTATCTATCTATATGTCTGTCTCTCTATTCATCTATATGTCTGTCTCTCTATCTATCTCTGTCTCGATCTCTATCAATCTATATGTCTGTCTCTGTATCTATCTATATGTCTATCTATCTATCTATCTATCTATCTATCTATCTATCTATATATCTATCTATATGTCTGTCTCTCTATCTATCTATATTTCTGTCTCTCTGTCTATCTATATGTTTGTCTATCTATATGTCTGTCTATCTATCCATGAAGCTATCACGAGAAGGAGAACCATCTTCCAATTTCTCTCTTAATCCTTTGTTATCGCTTCCTTCGGGCGAAGGAACGATATCTAACATCAATTGGCGAGCCGCCAGGCGAAAGTTAGAGCCCGCTTACATAACGCGATAGGACCACGCAGCATGAAGCTATTACGAGATAGCTCGTAATAGCTTCATGATATGTCTGTCTCTCTATCTATATATATGTCTGTCTATCTATCTGTCTATCTATCTATCTGTCTGTCTCTCTTTCTATCTATATGTTTATATATGTTTTATTAATATAACCACCAATCATCTCTCTATCTATCTATATATCTATATATCTATCAATCTATAAGTCTGTCTCTCTATCTATCTATATGTCTGTCTCTCTATCTATATGTCTGTCTCTCTATATCTATCTTTATATGTCTATGTTTTATTAATATAACCACCTATAATTTATCTCTCAATCCATCACTCCATCCATCTAATATAATTATCTTTCTTGTATGTATCTGTTTGATTATGTAAATCTGTTTGTCTATCTATTTTTCAATCTAATATCTGTTTAAATATTTTTTTCCTGTTTATCTATCTATACGACAGACCACCTAATTCGTCCGCATGACGAATTAAAATCTAGTTTATTTTTATACTTCCCAACACAACATTTTATGGCAAAGGCTGGATTCCCCTTTAATGAAAGGGAAAGTTTAGACTGAGGCCAAGTCTTCACAATGTTCACTGGACCTGGGGGACGATTGCACGAAAGGGTCTTTCTAAGGACCGTCTTTTGTGTCACCCATCTTTTAAGATGTGCTGTACGCAGGATATATCTGAATATGTTTTTATGATAACGTTCATAAACAAATAAAATTTGTTAGCTAAGTTAAGTATTTAAATCAAATTGTATACAACAATTTCATGATCATTTAATATTATAAACAATGATTTTGTTTACTTTTAATAACGGAAGAATAAAATAATATGTCTGCAGGTTATTTATTTAAAATGCGTTTCACATGGCACATCATATTAATAATTCGGCGACATGAAGACGGTTCTTGCAAAGACCCTTTCGTGCAATCGGCCCCCGGGGGGGCCACTTCCATTGACGAGTGGATACCATGCGCGACCACGGGGTCTTGAAAAGCACCCTAAACACGTATTTTCCATATTCTGAAAATACACCCCTTAACAAGTATTGACGTGTGAAACCCTACCCTTAACAAGTATTGGAAACAAATACTATTGGCAAGTATTCCCAGAACTGAGCCCCTATAAACAAGTACAGCGATGTATTTCCATATTCTGAAAATGCACCCCTTAACAAGTATTGGAAACAAAACGATACTCTAGTCTTAGTAAGTATTCCCTGAAATGAACCCCTAAACAAGTACACAGATATTTAATTGTAATGTTATGTCACGCGTCCGTCGGTTTTACCTTTAGACACCATTATTTTGGTTTAGTACGGCCCCACCTTCCACACCTCGCGCAAATCGGACTCTAAACACGTAGTGTTGGGGCAAAAAGGACACCCTTTATAAAACATTTTGATTTTGTTTTATAATCCCCGCATATTTGACCCTAAACACGTATATTTTTCCGAGCGAAATAGATACCCTTTTTTTGATATTTTTGTGTTTTTGACACCCTTATCACGTTACGTACGTAACGTGCCCTATCTTGAAAAAGACATCCTTTTTACGTGTTTTTTTGGTCGCGCATGGTATCCACTCGTCAATGTAAGTGGCCCCCCCGGGAATCGGCCCCTGGTGTTGACACTGGTCGGGCCAGTGCACGATGACTCGATCGCAAAATGCAAGGAGCGCCGCCCCCGCCTGGCGGGCGAGGCGACGCGGACGGAGCTCCCTATCAAGAGAAACAGCTCAGCCTCAGCCCTCAGCTCAGCCTCAGTCACGATTGCGTCCCAGCTAAATTCAATTGCCCAGAATACATTTCACATTGAAATGTCGCATTTCTAACAAAAATAAAATTTCAATGATTGCTTAAAAACTCTACTTCTGTACAACGTCAAGGAAATTGTAACTTACCGCAAAATCCTGCCAAAAGAAGTGGAGAAATCATCGAGTGGGGACCATCAGTTCTGCCAGTTTCTCGAATTAGATTAATTAAATGAACAATATCAATTTCATTGACATTAAAGAAGTGCGCCACCTTGTGTTACAGTATAGAAAGGTCTTAAGGCATTTTGATATAAAGTTTTCTTTTCTTTTTTTAAAGGAGAATGAAACTCTTGGAGCAAGTTAGCTTTTGTGAAAGCAGAAAAATCAAAGAATAAGATCAACAAAAGTTTGAGTAAAATAGGACTAGCAATAAAAGAGTTATGAGCATTTGAATGTCGAGATCACTAATGCTATGGAGATCCTCCCATTGGCAATGCGACCAACCCAGAAGGAAAAACCAGTTCCACTGTACCAGTTCGACCAGTAAAATTTTCACTGGTAACTCTGGAAATTGGAACATCGGTTTACTGGTCTAACTGGTCATACTGGTCCAGTTAAAATTTTACTGGTCCAGTTAAAAATTAAACTGGTCTTGAATTACTGGAATTTTATACTGGTCTTGTATCTGGTGAGTTGTTACTGGTCTCACTGGTCTTCATACTGGTATCCAATTCAAGCTGGTCTTTACTGGTATTTTCTACTGGTCTGACTGGTCCTCGAACTGGTCGAACTGGTCCTCGTACTGGTCTTACTGGATCAATTATTACATGCATTTGGTTTGTTATATACCATGGTCATTGAAATGTGATGGAAAAGATGGTTAGTAAATTAATCTTTCTGCTGTTATTTAAATAGTGATATATGAAATTACACATTTTCATTGTGAATTAGTTCACACACTTATTTGGAAAGTTTTTAAACAACAATGAGTGCCATTGCAAGGACATTCCATTCTAAATCCTGATTTTTCTTTTTAAAATAGGAAATATGCAAATGAGGTAAACCACGTGGTCAGCATCTTCAGAATTACTGGTATTACTGGTCTTGACCAGTTCAATTTCAAACGATGAATTACTTTAGACCAGTTGACTATATCAGAGGAATATATCTTGCTTTGATCTTAATCATAATTAAAGGAAATAATTATTTTAATGAGAATGTTAATACTTGATAATTATGATAATATTATTAATAATTATTACAATATCGATAACAATGATAACAGTAATAAGAATGATGACAACAATGATCATAATATAATCATAATAACAATAATTATGATAATTATAAGAAGAATGATGAAAACAATGATAACGATAATAACTTTCTCTGAATTGCAAGATTCATTTTCCATAATTCGTCAAATGATCTGACTTGAAATAAAGTCATTATTTATTGGACCAGTAACACCAGTTTGATGAAAAACAATTTAACTGGTTTGAACTGGTCTCCAGTTGATTTTTACTGGTCCAGTAAACATATACTGGAAACCAGTAAAAATCTACTGGAAACCATTTATTGGACCAGAAACACCAGTTTGATGAAAAACAATTTAACTGGTATTACTAATTGCTTCAACTGGAAGGCAATTGTTTGAACTGGTCTCCAGTTGATTTTTACTGGTCCAGTTAAAAATCAACTGGCCCAGTTTAAATATACTGGAAACCAGTAAAATTCTACTGGAAACCAGTAAAAAAAAATTACTGGTCTTACTGGTTTTTCCTTCTGGGAAGATCTGTGATGTCACACACGTACAACTCTCCCATTTGGACACTGAAAATATACCCCAAATCATCTCTTTTTGCTCATTCTAATCATATGACAAATGATTCATCAATGATATAATTTTGTGAAACCTCTCTACTTGTCATCTCATAAAGAGAACACCTCACCTTGTGATAGACTCTATAAAAGTGAGAATATAAGTGAAATAAGTACTGAAGTAATGAGGGAGTTGTACGTGTGTGACATCACAGATCTTGGTCGCATTGCCGATGGGAGGATCTACATGGCACTAGTGATCTCAATATTCAAATGCTCATAACTTTCTTATTATTCATTCAATCTTCCTCAAACTTTCAACAATATGTTTCTTTGATTTTTCTCTTTGATATTGATTCAGCTGGTTTCAAGGGTTTCATTCTCCTTTAAAGTAGTACTCGACTGTCACTGACTGAGTGACGTGGCAACACTGAGAGGTGGGGGGGGGGGGAATTAAAACAGTTTTGGTTCGCGCTTAGCGCTCACATCGCCTGTTTAATTAGATACATATTTTGACACGAGGATCAAATGGCGCTTGATTCAGATTTGAAGTCAATTAAATACAAAACAATTATAGCTATAATATATATAGTTTCCCTTTTTTTAACTGAAAGAGAGTTCAATAACAATCAATAAAACAAACTATAGAATAAAAAAAGAAAGGATGAAATAAAAAACAAACAAACGGATGCACCCGCTCATTATTGACAGCCGCCCCCTTGTCTTCAGTACCCAAGCATTCACCCCTCCCGTGTCTGATAAAAACGTGAGAATCTGAGGATAACAAATTTCCTTTTCCTCTATTTCTCCCCGGGGGCGGGGGGGGGGGGGGTAATGTGAAATAATTAAACATTCCATATTTCGTTATAGGTTCTAATGAGAGGGTGTTATAATTTATTATTTTCCCCTCAACTTTGATTTTAAAGGAGAAGTTCACCCTGACAAAAAGTTGATAAAAAGAGCAAAAAAATAATAAGGAATAGTCAAAGGTTTGATTTCAAAATCCATGAAATAATAACAAAGTTATTAGAAGCTTCATTATTTGATTTGTGCCGTCATATGCGAGCAATTTTCCTGCTGCTTATCACATGGTAAAAAAAATCAATGAAATGCCATTTTTTCAGAAAATTGAAAAAAAAATATTATTGTATATACCTTTAGTATACCAATAAACAAATCATTGTATACCCGTCCCTAAAAAGAAAACAAAAATAAGCCATCAGGAACCATTAAAAAAATTAAATTTATGCATCTTATATTACTTGACGTATGAGGCAGCTGCTCGTTTAAGACAATACAAATCCACAAATTTAGAATTATAATAGCTTTCTTAATCATTAATGGATTTTCCTTAAACCTTCACCAATAATATTTATTACTTTACTGCTATTTGTACAACAAACTTTTCTTCAGGGCGAACTTCCCCTTTAAAGGGATGCTCCAAGCTGAAAATATTTATATCTGAATAAATAGTGTAAAATTCACAAAGCAAAATGCCAAACATTTGAATCGGATAAAAAAAAGAAGTTATAGAATTTTAAAGTAAAGCAATATTTTGTGAAAAACAGTTTTATGCACATCGTCATGAATATTCGTTAGTAGGCTGATGATGTCACATCCCCACTAATTTTCATTTTTCTTATTTTATTACATGAAATCATATTGTTTCATTATTTCATGCATAAAAAATAATGTAAATAATATGTCTCCCTTATATAATGAAATAAGTTGCAGCAATGAATATTTAATGTACTGAATCAGTTTTTTTTTAGTTCTTGTAGGAAAAAATTAAATAAACCAATTTCATATACAATTAATAAGATACAAAAGAACAAAAGGGGATATGCCATCATCAATTTGCTCATTGCATATTCGTACAAGACATGCCTAACTGCTTCACCGGAAAATGCAAACCTTTAAAATGTCATATATTCCTTGTCCGGTTTGGATCAAATTTTCAGTTTTTTGTTTGTCTGATTTTTCTTTATCTGTTCAAATCGTATTTACTTTAGCCTGCGCCCGATCTTACTGAGATCGAGTTGATCCGATTGATCCAATCAATCGCAAAATATGGAGAGCCAGCAACATTAAAATGCAGGTTTATTAAAAAAAAATCTAGTTATGAATGTATATCAATAAAAAATTCATTGATTTCTTGACAATTTGGTGTGATCTCCTTTGTTTATAAAGGACATTTTGCAAATTTCCTGTAGAAAAAATTATGACACTGATGGATTTCCATAGAGTTACGATTGATTGGATCAATTGTAACTCTTTGTATAAGACGGGGCCTTGGAGTACCTTTCAATATTCCTTTCACTTCTTCTACCATTCGATACTGGTAAACTACATTACCGTTTTCATATCCTCCATAGCGGAAAGAATGTATCACTGAAATAGTGAATGACAATACATTTCAACTTCGTTTTGCATAAGGACACGATAAAATCCCGATTCATTTGAATAATACATAATTAAAATTAATGTTACATATTATCAATATAACCGTGCCATATAACCATTATCATTAGGCCTATATATGTTATCATCATCATCATAATCATCATCTTCATCATTATTATTCTTGTTATCCCATGTGTTTTTAATTGGAATTCCCTCAGCTTACAATGGCCAAAGTATATTTGTGAGGGGGAAAATGTTTAGCATCTCTAATAGACAAACCAAATTCTGTGAACCAGCTAAATTCGGTGGGGAAGAGGATTTAGTTTAAAATTTACGATAGCTGCACCCCCCCCCCCCCAAAAAAAAAAAAAAAGATTGGTAACTTACATACAGGAACAGTTTTGTCAGAAACGATGTGACTTTATTACGTGATTATTATCGATTTATTTTTTTCCTGTTAAATACATCTGTCTTTATAACAACTGGACTGAATTTCCTTTCTCTTGTCCATTTTCCGTATTAGAGAGAAAGCGCCATCACTCGCCATTAATTAGTTCAACTCAAAATGTTAGCATTGTCACCAAGCGACCGTACTATTTGCCCAGGCAGATTATCTCTATCTATTCGGTCCCATTGGAAATGTGCAAGCAGGCGTTAATTACGGATCGTTGTATTGTATTTCTGTGGGTCCCATTCATTATAAACGATATTCTACTTTCAGACTTTCAATTGGACAATTTTATAGTTAAATTCCACTTTTATTAATGTTTTCACACCAGATAGCAATATTTACATAAGCAAAATAAGTTATAACATTATGTGATAGATAAAGGTACATAGGCCTATAAGTTAATTCTAATCTATTTGATACTGAATTATCTGCTTAGGTAAACTTGTGCAGTTAAAGTGTGAATGAAGACTATATGAATCTGTCCAGAGTCCCTCCGGTCTGTATAGAATATAGCGGAATATATACATAGCGAATTATTCAGTGCTGCAAATGCCACTCTATACTGATGTTATAATCAGTTAAAAATCTGAAAATATTATTGATTTATGGGTCTCCAAATATGATTATGATTAATGACTTGGTAGCTAACTGCCCCCGAGGGTGCCGGTGTCACCATCAACAACTACGGTGAGAGGAAGACGGAAATAGTACGGACATTATTTGGTGAGAATAACCATATTCATGTGAGATATATAAAAATGTGTAGTAGGCCTATAACAATTTTAACCATATTTGAGCATATGCTGATGAGATATGTACTATTAAAGCATGTTTATTTGTCGAGAGAAACCATTTAGTAACCATAAGGCTCTGGACAAATTTATATTGTTCTGTTGCGGGCATTATATTTGATGTTGCCCATAAGGCCAGTAAAAAGTTATCTAACTAAATATATTATATGGGATGTTTAAATCAAATATCAGCTTCTAGAGTGTTATACTGTACATACGTAGTTTTTTTTTGTAAAGGAATTAGTTTTTCCAATGTCCCCTGCAATTTGGTTTAAATGAATCTCAGATGAATAGAACATCACATTTTTAAAGACGGTATATATACAAACACCAAATACCATAAAAATAAATATTCAGAAAAATGTTTCACCCATTGATTCACGGTATCACTCGGGGACTTTATACTAATCGTGAGATCTGGGATAAGATATGCCTAGATTCAGTAATCATGAATTTGGTGTCACGATTATGGACTCCAATAAATAACAGAACTATCCACACAAAGAATTTAACAGCATGTCGGGGATGTTACCCAGACAAGTTAGAAAAATGACCTTTTGTAAAATATGTACATGATGATCGTGAGGGGTACGTGGCGTAATTCCAAACAAAGTTCTAGGCTAGAGAGAGCAAAGCGAACAAGGAAAAAATTGAAGTTTAATTTGGACAATTATATTTTAAGATAAACACTGTGGGGGCGTTGTAGTAGTTATGACTCTAGTCTTTCAATCTGAAGGATATGGGTTCGATTCCCAGCCATGGCGTACAATAAGTTTATCCACATTGTGTTTCGCTCAACCCAGGTGAGGTGAATGGGAACCTAGTAGGACGAAATTCTCGAATGCCGGAGCACCTGTAGTCAGCACGGCTATAGCCGGGGTGATATTGCAATGCGCAGTTGAGTATTATATAAAACAAAAATTGCGCAAAATAAATGTACAATTATTCTCAAATCTAGAAGATATTTTACCCCTTTCCCTTTCATTCCTTTCCTTTTCTATTGGTTGTATTTTGTTCTAGGCATAGGGGGGGGGGTGGAGGGGGATGCTCTCGTCCGCCAGTGAGTGTTAGGGGCGCTCGTCATTCATTTCACAGGAGTTCAAATGATGATAAACCGGAACAATACTGTGACCACTGATTTAGCGAAATTCATCATTAACAATCCGTAAAGAACGAAGGATATGTCGAGTAATTACGAAGACTTCGAATAATTACGAAAAACATCGAGTATGTGATCATGCCTCATGAATCCTTCATATGTAATAATCTCGCTGCTTTCTTTCCAGAAGAGCTAAGCCTAAATTGAGACAATTGAGTAATTAAGCATTGAAATAATTTGTATTAATCTGCGCATATACCGTAAGATCAAGATTGTGACGTAACAATGTTATGCTTAGATGTATTGCTACGCTACCACAATTTGCTTTGGTTACGTTAGTGGGCAACATAATTATACATTAGTAAATATTTAACTAACTTATTCTTGTAGATCCATCGTACACAAGTTCGGATTTATTAGGCTTTGTATCCTCCTCGAGAATATCATGTATGTTAACAATCTATTATAAGGTCGTCACTTTTCAGGAAAATGAAAGGAAATGGGTTTTAAAAAATCCACCATGCCTTGATGAAAGTGTTGTTGGGACTTTAAAACAAAACGGTAAAACGGCTCTATAGGTTATGAAAGAATGTTCAACCCATTTTTTGTATTTTCATTTTGTTTTAAAATTTGATGACTATTTTTTTCCTCTTCCTCTTTTAATAAATGAAACAAAATGATGTGTTATGATTGGTAGTCCTACAGTAAGCTTTTTAGGGGCCCGACTGATGCTAAAAAGTAAACCTCTGATTCTGAAAGCTGCGTCTTACATCCTTGTATATTCATCTTTTATTATGTTTTATTATTTTGATTTATACAGATTGCCTGTCTTAAATTCACAACTCTGCACTGGAAGTAAACAACGCGCAGATATTTGGACAAGTGTGAAAAGCCACTGCCAGTCTCACCATGGGCTGCGGGGGATCAAAGAGCACCGCTGTTGTCGAAAGCAACGTCGACGTTCAACGTCACAGTAGCGTTAAACGAAACAATGACGTCACAATTAAGAGAGCAACAGTTGGCGAAAAAGTTGACGACGGTGTATCCAATAGAGAAAGCAGTACTGAGGTTCATACTGTTGCCACAAACGAGAAGTCAGCTATTCCAATAAATTCTCGAAAGGAAAAAAATGGAGATACAACCGGTATTAGTGACCGCATTGTTTCTGATGAACAGAAGGGTGTGGAAGATGGACGTAAGATCCATTTTTCAAAAATGGGACAGAATCAAAGAGAAAAAGCGCCACTTAAGAGCAGTGAGGGTGTCCAAGAGAAGAAAATGGCGACTGGTAAAAGTTCTGAGTCCCAGAAGGGTCGAGAGTCTCAGAAGAAGAATGCCGTTCCTCCTCCCAAAGGGCAAACATCTCAAACCAAAGAAGGTGGCAGTCAAGCTAGAGAAAGTAACAATGATAACAATACGAGTGTCAGAACTAAACCCCAAGACCGACAAAACGGCCATTTAGCGAAAGAGAACGAGTCTAAGAAAGTTAATACAATCGTTACAAAGAGTAATCAAACTCCCTTACAGAGCGCTCCTGAGAATATCCCGAGTAGGTTAAAAACCGAGTCACCTTTCGATCCTTCGGTAAAAGTCGAAAAATACCGAAAAGATCCGATCCCCGTCTTCGGGAGGAGTGCGTTTCCATTGAGCAAAGACAACCCTGATTTGAAGGTCGAGGATACTTTCTGGCCTGGGAAACGTGCCCTGATTCCTGATTACAACAAAATGAAGGAACTTGATAAACACGCCATTGAGGTGAGTGCGATATGAGAAGTCTGAGCTTTTATGTGCTAACCATACGAGGTAAGAATGAGACGGGTTAAAATGATGAGAAAACGAGTTGCTGGAACTCGGCAAGTCGACTTGACTTGGAAGGAGACCAAAAAATGAAAAGTTGTATAAACTCTTGTTCGGGAAAATAGAGAAGATTACAAGTAATTGTTCAAACTCGTAAATTCGACTTGTGGAGGAAATAAAGAAAAGATGACGAGTTGTTGGATTTTCATACTCGTCATCCTAGTCTCTTAATCCAAAGAATTCGACTTGCGATCGTTATCTTGTCTTCTTGATTTATATAAATGAGTCGATGCGCCAACTTCCAAAAAACCCTTTACTTTGTCTTCTTATCCTAAACAAGCCGACTAGCCGAGTCCCAACAAATCGTTATCTTGTTTTTCTCATCCTAAACTAATGGTTTTGCCGAGTTTCACCAACTCATCTTGTCTTCTAGTTCCAAACAAGTCGACTTGCCAAATTCCAAAACTCATGTCGACTTGCCAAATTTCATAAACTCGTTATCTTGTCCCAAACAATGAAGTCGACTTGCCAAGTTCCAACAATTCGTCTTTTCGTCATCCAACCCGTCTTCTTGTTTTCTCATCTCGTTATCTGGTTGGCACTTACAAGCTTCGGAACTAAAATGATCCAAAATGAAGAGGTATACAGAATAATGTAATTTGTTTTAATTTTCTTATTCCAATATCGGAATCCTCGACCTATGCAAACCAATTATATTTCAATATTTCATAATTACCAAGAAAATGTGCTGGGGGTAAGTTCATCAGTTAAGTCTAAAGACTTCAGATTATTGATCCATTTGTAATCGCTACTTCCAATCTATTGTAAATGTGTATATATTTTGTAACCGTCTTAAACTAGGCTACATGTAGCTACCCAGTTCTAGATGAAAAAACACAATACCATTTTTGTTTTTAGTATATATTTTTTCAAAACTGATTTTTAGATAAAAGTCAATTTTGTTAAAATTTGATTTAGTTTTCCTCGGAAGCAACATGTTCAGATTCGGAGAAGTTTACATCATTTTTCTTTCTTTTATCATCAGACCCCACAGCCACTTCGGAAAGACATGGACAAGCTTGTTGCACATCTGACCAAAGGCACTAACACACATCTAGAGAAACTCAGAGTGGTATTCCGATGGGTAGCTCATAACACCGAATACAACGTCCCCGGATACAAGAGTGGCAAGCTCGGAGACAACTCAGCAGAAACTGTCCTTCGGACCGGACTAGCAGTTTGTGCAGGTTATAGCAACCTGCTCCGGGCAATGTGCCAGTGAGTAGTGCCTTCTTTTATCACTCTAGTAGTTCCTTTTCTCATTCTACGGCTTCTGTATAATCACTATTACCTGAAATTAGGTATATGATTATAAACAGGAGCTGTCTTGTCTAAAAATCGACGCCCGTATGACAAGCCGTTTTAACATTTATTCACATTTTCTGATATCAAGAATTAGATTTCTTGATATCAAGAAATTAATTCTTGATACCAAGAAATTATTTCTTGATACCAAGAAATGAATTCTTGATATTACCTATAAATGAATACTTGATACCAAGAAATTAATTCTTGATACCAAGAAATTAATTCTTGATATCAAGAAATGAATCCTTGATATCAAGAAATGAAGTCTTGATATCAGAAAATGTGAATAAATGTTAAGACGGCTTGCCATACGCCCGGGTCAACCTCCAAAATTTCACCCATTTACGGGAAAAAATCCCTTACCTCTTGTGATGACTGCATATGATCTGTATCATTTTCATGTTTGCTTTATAATCTTTTTATACCAGAATTTCCACCCCATATATAGAAAAACCATTATTTCCATTCACCCTTATTATCACACTATCACAATAACAATTGATGTGAAGCTACGAAGAATGGGATGCTAATACACTGGGTTTAAATTAATCAAATGGCTGATCAATCACAGCGACAGTGAGCCATCTTATGTAGATAATATCAAATTACCCAAATCAATGATCGGCGACATTTGCTCCGGTCTCAATATCTCGGAGAGCATATGGTTAGAGTTAGGATTGTAATAGAATTTTGGTTCAGAAAATGTCAATGTAAGGATTAGGGTTTATCTAGTTTTGGAGGTTAGCTTTCATGTTTGATACCAAGAAATGATTTCTTGCAGATCATGCAGATTTTCCATTGGAGCAATTGCCGCCGGGGCAAATGAATGTCATGCATCCCAACGATCATCATAATGATATCGTGAATTAAAATTCATATACTTCTATTTTTTTCAAAACCCTGGCAATCTTTCAGGGACTATCCTGTTATGAATGGTTTACAACTATAACGTGATTGAGCCGAGTTACTTTGTACGATTATAATTATCTTGAATTACATCAAGGAGTTACCAGCACTCCTTGATCACATATAAGTCCCCTATTACCATTCTTCCACGGAAACGAAGGAGGAGGGGGGGGGGGGCACGCATTTTCAATTAAATACAAATTTAGGTGTATCTGGAACATTGCAGTCGTTTTAGATTTTTAGATCTTGGAAGTCTCAGCTCTGGAATTGTTAATGTTTTCCTAAATATGTCATTAAAACGATTTTTCCCCATCTAGGAAAGCTGGTGTCCAATGCGAAATGATCAATGGGTATGCAAAGGGTGCTGGCTACCGACCTGGCAGTGAGAATCTTTCAAAGCAAACCCATTCTTGGAACAGAGTGACGTTAGATGGTCAGACGTATCTCTGCGATTGCACCTGGGCGGCGGGTAGCGTTGGTGAGTGATTTTATTATTATAATTTTTTAAAATTTAGTTTATGCTTAAAGGGGAAGTTCACCCTGACAAAAAGTTTATTGTAAAAATAGCAGAAAAAATAATAAAAAAATTTCCGAAGGTTTGAGAAAAATTCATCAAATAATTAAAAAGTTATTAGAATTTCAATCATTTGATTTGTGACGTCATATGCGAGCAGCATTCCTACATAGCGAATGGTAAAAAATCAATGAAATGTAATTTTCTCAGAAAATTGAAAATGGTTTTCACTATACTTTTTGTATACCAATAGACAAATCATTTCACACCCGATCATGAATAGAAAACAAAATTAAGTCATCAGGAACCATGGAAAATTTGAAATTCATGCATTTTATATTACATAACCTTGGGGCAGCTGCTCGTTTATGACGTCACAAATCCAAAACTTTGAACTCTAATAACTTTCTTACTCTTTAACGGATTTTCCTCAAACCTTCACCAATATTTTTTACTGTTTTTTTCTGCTATTTTTACAACAAAGTTTTCATCAGGGTGAACTTCCCCTTTAACTTTGGCAAAGTCGGAGCCAAGAGGACCGCAATACCGCATTCGATCAAGGAGACATCCGACTTGCAAAATGTATATGTAACACATGTCATGACATGTGCATCACAGAAAGATGGGATGACCAAGCGGAACATGGATGAGAACTATTTAACTGGAGAGAAATCCAGTCAAACAATCTTTGGAGGGGCTGGAAGCGCTTGCTCTAAGCTCTCCAGGACGTATACACTGACAAATGTGAAGGGTACTACATAATCTATTCTAAAATTGCTTCGACCTAGGACAATGCACGACTTATGCAAGTTTACGTGCATTTTTCTCGAAATGAAAGCCAAAGAACATCAAAGAGAACCCATTTGGCCGAAGGGTCAGAAGAAGGGAAAATGCTGAGGACCTTTTATGATCCTCCTTTTTTCTTAATCTCTAAGCAGTACCCTCCATCAAGTCGTCTGATTTGCCTTAAAACTGGAAAGGGGAAGGGTTGTCACGAAAGTCCTATGCAGGCCTACACATTTTGTCTCTGGTATTTATCAATTACATGTATCTTTTTGCGTTTATACAGATACTGCCTTCACAAGACATTGGAAGGAGGAAGAGTTCTTAGCTGATCCTTCAAGTTTCGCAAATTCCCATCTTCCCAGAGATTTAAGCAACCATGAAAATTACCCCTACAAGTCATTAGAGGAGTGGAACAACACTCCACAGTTTGGACACCTTGCGCAGTTCTGCTCTCTCAAGTGCCTAAGCCACAAAGATGGTGTCATCAAAGCACCTAATAACAGTTGCCTGATGAAGTTCAAATTGAAGAGGGCGCTTTACAAAACCTTCTGCATAATTGAGAACGAAGGCGGGAAGAAATTGAAAGGAGCTGTGCAACATTGGTGGAATGGGAACGAGTTGTGCTGTAGCATTCGACTTCCAAAAGCTGGTAGGTACAGTTTCGTCATAATTGGGAGCTTATCGGCACGCCGCAAGGAGAACAGCAACACTGAAGTCTTATATCCCGAACATATATCAGATGCCATTACCAATTCATTAGTAAGGTATGTTATCAAAGCAACAGGCAGCGAGAAGTTGAACTCCATGTCCACTGAAGAGAACTTTGACCTCTTTGGTGCACCTTTGAATTTGCCAGACTATGGCCTAGTCCCAGTTTCCAAAAACGATGCTACTATTCCTACTGCATCAGGAAATGCTCATCTGGTCTTTAAAAAGCTTCATCAAGGTCCTTCGTCTATCAGTATAGAACTTTACAAATTTGAAGATCAAAACAAGAAGCTGTCATCTTCTGTATACTGCGAACAATTCGATGATTTGGTGGTTTTCCACGTGAGGTGCCCTTCGCCTGGAAGATATTCTCTGATTATGTATGTTAAATCTGACAAAGAGGTTCACTCCTGTCGAATGATGTATACCGTTGTCTGTGAAGGTAAATTCGACCCCGTGCGTCTTCCAGATATGAAGGGCCCTTCCGGTCCGAACGCTCGATTTGAGGAACTTGGTCTACGTCTCAAAGAAGCGCCCTCAACAACAATTGTTACCTCAGAAGGAGAAGGGCAACTAGATATCCTAAGTGATCTAGGGAAAGGGATTAAGGTAATTGCTGACTTGAAGGATGTCTCTGAATCACCAAAGAAAGATGGAAGCTACACTGTAGAGACAGACAAAAGGGAAACGGAACAGGTTACTACCGTATACCTTAGATTAAATCAGAAAGGCTTCTTTAAACTGTCACTTTTTGCAAAGACCGAGTCAATGTCCAAGCACGATTATATCGGATACTGGCTGGTGGTATGTCGTAAACCGATCAAGACGGAACAGTTTCCAATAGGTGTTACCGAAATTGGACCCGTGGCCGAGTTCCATTCCCTATGTTTGCATACGACGACTCAAAGCAGAATAGTGTGTGAAAATGGCGAAGGCAATCTTGATGTGTTCAGTGATGCGAAATCCAATGTCGAGTTTGTCTTCAAAATCAAGAAAGGCGAAGAAGATGAACCTGAGAGTATAGGCCTAATATTTGCAGATACATACGTTATGAATGCAATCCGCACGACACGTTTCTTTATCCGTATGTACAGGACGGGCATATTCGCTTTCCGATTATTTGCGAAAGCAAACGGAAGCGAGAACTTCAATTACGTTGGGGTATTCCTGGTAGTGAATGACATCGTTTGCAAGAAACCTAAATTTCCCGGGAGGAAAACGGCCTATGGTCCAAACCGTGTGTTCTGGGATTCAGGATTGGACCTTGACGATGGGAAGTCAAAGAGGCTTGAACTGGTCAACGGAGAAGGTGATCTGTGCTTAACCCACAAACCGGGAACGAAACGGAGAATAAATGCTCACCTAGAATCGTCACGTGATCAGGACTCAGCCACCATGCTTATCGAAGCCTCGTGGTCAGATAAGGGCGAAATCACAGCGACCAGATTGCGACTTAGGGTCCAAACACCCGGGGTCTATGATCTTGTTGTCTTCGTCGAAAACGAAAAAGACAATACCTTCAGCTTTGCAGGAGTTTGGTTGGTTGACTGTCCGAAGGCAACCACGCAGGTAATGTTTCCAGCCGTCAGAGGCACCATGGGGCCTTCCACCAAGTTCTTCCAGATGGGTCTTTCTACAAATTCGCCTCGATGTTCAACCCTCGCCGCCGACCCGGACGGGACTTGTACACTACAACTGATCCGGGGCAAGCCATTTCGAATTGTTTTCAAAGTATCTGATAAAAGATGTCAGGTTTCTGAAACGAAATCGGAAAGTGGGAAATCGTCTGTTACCGTCCGCGTGAAACTGCCAGGTCCTGGGGCATATACCCTTGACTCGTTTGCTTCTGAAGAGAATGAGAGAACTAGAGATTTCGTTGGAAAGTGGCTCTTAGAATGGAACTGAATATCTTTCCTTTCCCTGACGAACAAAGCTAAAAGAGGATGAAGAGTTTAACAAAATGACATTTCTTGCCAGTGTTACTCCCAAATGAGGAGAGAGAGGGGGAGATAGGGGTGGGTCGAGATAGTGTGGGGCAGAGGTCGAGAGAATAGGCAGTAATTTGAGTATTTATCATTGTTAGATTCCAATACTATATAAATAAATAGTCTACGAAATAAACAATTTCAACACTCCTTCTTTTTTTTTTTTTCTCTCTCCTTCCTTTCACCCTATCTCTTTACCTTATTTTCTCATTTATCCCCTTCACCTTATATTCTCTTTTCGCTCTTTCCCCTCTGATAATCTCTCTCTTACCGTCTCTCCTTCAATCTCTCTATTCCATTCCTTCTATTGGCCATTCTCATTCCCCCCCCCTCTCTTTCTTTTCTCTGCTTCTCCCCATCTCTCTCCACTGAGTAGCAATCCCATCAACATTTTGTTGTTTGACAAGTCGTCTGATCCGTCAAACAAAGACTTTACTTGAATGATTCTTATCTTTTGAATTCAATTTTCTTTATTTATAAAGCCTTTTCAGTATTTTGTCAATTGTCTTTAATGTATCTACGGTGCTTTCAGAGTTGTCATCTTCAGTATGTTGAAATGTTGCATGAAATATCGAATCTTGATGGTAATTTTCTCACATATTCTGATTTAATGATATACATTCTAACTTTCATTATTGGTATTCAGCTAATGTACCAGATAGAATGAGAGAGTTTTGACTAAGACTAGACGTGTTATATTCTCGAGATAGTTGAAATCTCCAACTCTAATTCATGTATTTTCTGTTCAGCAAATGCTGTTCTGTTCAATTATTATTTAACTGAACTGTAGTTTAATATATATATATATATATATATATATATAAAAGAAGAGGGCCCTTTGCATAACGTGTATTACAGCGCGTCATGTTCTATGTACACTTGTAAATAATTCAGCATCACTTTACCTCATACCTGCACACCCAGTCGACACACTCTCACTGACACTGGAATTATAGGCCTGATGAAGGCCCCATTGGCCGAAAGCTTGTAATAAAGAGATACATGGAAGCTACGTCTTGCGTTGATGCTGAAGTATTTACAAGTATATATATATATATATATATATATATATATATATATATATATATATATATATATATATGAGAGGATGCTATATGTATCTACATATAGCATCCTCTCAAATATATAATAGAAAGCACCTCGCAATGTATAGGTCCCTGCTCTTCACAATTGTATATATATATACATATATATTTATATATATATACGCATATATATATATAATTTTATATATATATATATATATATATATATATATATATATATATATATATATATATATATATATATACATATATGCCTACATCCTACGTAAGGGCGAAGTCTATGAATGGGTTTATTCCGTCATAATACACATACAGACGTAAAGACGAAAGGTTGAGGGCATTAAGGCGCATTACGAACATTGAAAGACAAAAAAAATCGCCTCAAACACAGATGTAGATATATATATATATACATTCATATATATATCCTTATTCTTATAAAGCCTGCAGGTACGCAATACCTTATTAGAACATGCATTCCTTTAGACGCAGACAAAAATATTAGAAACCAAATCAGCAAAGCTTGCTCATTTATTTTAGCAATGCCTCTTGGAATGAATTCGAAAAATGTACACTTAAAAGTGAAATCAAGATGACTTTCATCACTTTGTCTTCGGTATACCAGGGGACAATAAGCCTACTCTTCATCATGGTGCAATATTTTTTTAGATTAGATGCTTGATAGGTCCTTTCAATTTCTTCATTGGAAAGAAAGTAGAATATCAGTATTAGATAGCATATAAAATGCACATGCAACACGATAAATTTTGTCTATACACTGATGGAAAGAGGCATATCCAACTAATTCACATTCCATATTTTATTTATGCAATACTTATGTACTATTTATATTTACATTGTACAGTGATTTGTGTATATTTTTAACATTATTTTTTGAGAATTTTTTAAATAAAGATTTTATTCTGAAAATAATATCAGTAATTGCATATCATTTTGAATCTTAATGCCAAGTATTTGTTGTCAATAAGTGCTTGTTCATAAGCAAAAGAGACATTAAATTAAACATAACAACATGAACATATTTCTACAATTGGCGGTGCCACAAGAGGGGTAGGGGGCAACCGCCCTTATGATTTTTTTTAATAGTTTAATAATGGGAGAAAAGAGGAGAAAAGGAGACGTGAGAAAATGAAAGAAAGAAGTACGAAGGGCATTAAAAGAATACGTCTTGGCTGCGAATCTCTGTAATAATCTATTTTCAGTCAGTTCAATTCATGGATTATTCAACGAAAAGCAGGACATGCTATACATCCAAAGACTGAAGTTTAACGTGTTCACAGTGAAAATAGATTGGCCCGTATTCTGAAGTCGGGTTTAACTTAAACTCAGGTTTTAAGTTGTGGTGTAAGTATGGGAAGCCGAAAGTATCAAATTTTTTTATTAAGTTGTATGTTTCTTATGTTTACTGTGCTCTTTCCTGATTCATCGATGGTGAAGACAATCATCTATGTATACTTCCTACACAATTATGAATGATTTGAGAGCCGATTGAGCTGAAGTATGATATCTCTACTGTTAGTGATTATGTAACAATTGGCTCGCCATACTTAAAGCACAACTTTAAACCTGAGTTTAAGTTAAACCCGACTTCAGAATACGGGCCATAGAGTTCATGCAGGGGCAAAAAGGAAAAAAAAACACAAAAAACAAGCAAATCATACAGGTACATAGCTGAAAGTATGGTAAACTTATTTCTTAAAATGGATTTATTCCTACGATCCTACAATTAAGTCGAAAAAGGGGTGTAATCTTTTGGTTATCTTACCCCCTTTCGAATTTCCGTCCAAACAACTTCCTGTGTTGATTGTATCCTTCACATTATTTTTAAAATTAGTGAACCACAATCTCATTAAGAAATGCGATAAGGCTGTTTTATACAGATATAGGACAATCGACTTGTATTTCTGACGTCATTTTGAAAGAAAAATAAAAACCGTGACAAAAATAACTTGTGTACATCATCGAGGCTTCAAAACGTTCAAATAACACCCATTTTAACTAATCAATTAAAGGGATGAATAAATCACATATATTGTGTTTTCCGAATCGGTTTCAATTGCAGTAAATTAATGTATATTCGTATTGCTTTCAACAATTTTATTACTTGAACTTTTGTTAATGCATGGTTTCATTACAAATGATCATATTTCATTTTCTCTGAACTAGTAATAATATAGCAAATTTCAAATGTCCTGAGTCGAAGACTTCGTACAAATTTGTTCCAATGATCTAATGAAGATGTTAAGGGATTACGGTACGTGCAGACGCATCCAAATTAATTTATCCCCTTTCGATTATGTCCATTGGACCAAGCGTTTCTCTGTATTTAATATTATGGTATGCTGTATTTTGCGCCATTAGATTGCGATGGGGAAGCCGCGGGGGGCGAAATTATTTTTCCCACCGAGTTCTGGACCAACATGTGAATATTCATGACTTGCGTCTTCGGATTGAAAGTGCGCATGCGCGTGGACTTAGCCTCGACCAGTGCCGATCGTAAGCATTCACGTTGCTCAGAATGAATTAGCATCGTCAAATTACCGGTACCCTTACATAGTTACATACATGTATATAGGTCTTATAGGCTTAGATCTATATATATATATATATATATATATCCAATTCTTAAACACTTAATAAACTAGCTGCATTAACTTTACCTCAAATCTGGACCTGTCTAATTAATGCCTAGTACTAATCAGTGATGTAGTGCCTTGATGCTCGGCCTTGGCCTTTAGGCGCCTAAATGCCTAGCTACTTTTTCAAAGCCTTGGCCTTGAGAGGGCCTTGGCCTTGAGGATTTTGAGCCTTGAAATTTTAAGGCTTTTTCAAGGCATTTTGTATTTTGTACTTTCATTTGTTTTAAATAAGTAATTATAAATGTTTCAATTGTTTTTTTTAAATATATATTTAATAACACTCATGGTCAATACTACCAATCACCAGTAACAGTAGCAGCAGCAGTAGTAAATGTACTAGCAGTGTCATCAATTGTAATTGTCACCATTATCAAGAAATTCAAACAAAGAATACATCAGTTATGAAAAATAGCATTATGTATTGGTAATGTGTTGTAATCATATGATGATAATGACAGTAAATAATAATGGTCATGATCAAGATGACAAGAATAATTTTTACATCTGACTGCAATTTTGACAACAATTTTCATACTTTAAACATAGCTAACTCTAAATAACGATAACAAGGTTGATTTCTATTCCATTAGGATTTTCCTTGTATTATTTTCTTTGGCCAACAAGAATGTTTTAAGTCTTAATGATATTCTGAAAATATTTGGTAAACTTGAACACAGTCTCCATTTTTGTCATATCCAAATGGGTTATGTCAATGGCATGAAGAGCCAGAAACTTTGAGGGGCCAAGCATGGCATATATAGAGCAAAATTTCTGTCCAAAAAAAGAAGAAAGCGATTGAAGCGAGCGAGTGAACAAAACCTGTCCCCCTCTTTCTATAAGAAAAGCTAATTTTGCAATAGATTGTTTAAAAAATAATATCACATTTACTCCATCTTTTCCTTTCCCTTTCCCCCCTTGTCTAAGTTTATTCTTGGTGGTGGGACTTCTTCTTCTCTCTATCTCTCTTCTAAATGTTATATTTGTTTTGGGTCAGATTGACAAAACAAAGGGGAAAAAATGTTTACTTCTTTTTAATCATATAACGTTCAACATTGAATCTCATTTCTTTACAGTTTCAAGGAAATAAACAACATATTTGTTTTTGTGTCAATATGGTTTCAAGAAATAATAATTAAAAAAAATAATTTAATAATTAATAATTATTAATATTATCAATAAGTATTAATAATTAATGATTAATTAACTGTTTAATAAAAGTGGTTGTAAGCAGAAAAAAATATGAAAACTGACAAGAGTCCTAAAAATGACTCATTTTCAGTTTAAGCATTTGAAAATTTTAGCTTGCGCTTTGTGCTCTCTTGCCCCCCCCCCCCAAAAAAAAAAAAATCCCTGTAGGATTTTTTTTTTCCAAATGAAATATGCCCTTTTTAAAAAAGAAATACCTTCTTTAATAATAAAACATAATACATTTTAGGTTAAAAAATCACAGATTTTGAATCGTGCTTGAATCAATTATTGTTTAGTACAGTACTGCTAATGGTTACAAAAATGTATAGAATGTTGCTTTATGGTTGAAATATCACAAATATTTGGCTCGCTTCCTGCACTCGCATCAATTATTGTACTCGTTCTCTTCACGTTCACAAAAAAAATGCTTAGAATGTCCAGTTTTCAGGTTGGAATATCTCAAATTTTTGAGCTCGCGCTTTGCGCTCGCATTATTTTTTATTGGTGAGTTATGTATCTTATTTAAAATGCAGTAATTAACTGCTTAATTAACTGCTTCCTTTACTGGTCAGTATATAAAAAGAATTAGCGAGCGCAAAGTTATTTTTTAGTTAGATACACATCTATTTCATGATTACAAAACCAGCTCAGAATAAAATAATTTCCATGTCTTATTACACGACATGTCAAGAAGTTTGAGCTGGAGATTCGCGCTGGCAACATCGCGCAAGGAAATTTCAACAATGATTAGCCCCATAATTGACCATAAATCAAGTTTTACAACTTCAGAATTAATTTTTTTTCAAAACCGCTTGCTCGCTATGCTTTCTCGCTGAGAAGTAAAACCTAAAGCAAAATATCTATCTTCTAATTAAAAATCACTTTAGAAAGCCTTTGCTCAACTTAATTTCTATAAAACACACAATTACTTCACGCAGTTCATAATCTCATTTTGAAAATACATGTATCTGTTTGCACAAAAAAACTCATTTTGAAAAATGGGTGCCTTTTTGGCGTTGACCCCCCCCCCCCATAATAATTTTCTGCTGCCCCTGTCCCAGGGAGTGGAGACTGAAACATATGGTACGTTGAGAATGCCAGGATCAGATGACCGTGGTAATAATAATTATTGCAATGTAAATTGCCTATAGAAAAATTATGGATTATGTGTACACAGGTAACTATATCATTATTTTGATATGTCTCTATCATGAAATTATTTTTGTTTTAAATGTACAAAGGTTAATTTTTTTTCTCGCTCAGTCCCCTCGCTCACATACATTTTACCATGTGTGATGTCTGCCGCCTAAGTATTGTTAGTTTATTGTTCTGTATATCGTAAGTTTGAAATGCCTTGGCCTTGAGGTTTTCAGGCCTTAGCCTTGGGTTTCCATGCCTTGGCCTTGGCCTTTGGTATTGAAGCCTTGGCCTTGGGTATTAAAGCCTTGGCCTTGGCCTTGGAGGTTTGAGCCTTGACTACAACACTGAATAGCCGACTAATGCCATGGTTAACTTCAAACTGGTTGATTCCGAACTTCACGTTTAATTAGGTTTGGACAAATATTAGCTTATTTGCCATGGTTTAATATGTCTAGTCCGTATACAAAACCAGTCCTAGATCTTAAAAAAAAAATATCTTAGTTCTAGTCTGGTCTCTATATCTAGACTCTGATCTACGCTGTATCAGCATGGAACCACTATAATTTGACGATGCTAATTCATTCTGAGCAACGTGAATGCTTACGATCGGCACTGGTCGAAGCCAAGTCCACGCGCATGCGTACTCTCAATCCGAAGACGCAAGTCATGAATATTCATATGTCGGTCCAGAACTCGGTGGGAAAAATAATTTCGCAGCCGGCGAGGAGGGGGGGGGGGGGGGTCATCTATAAAATTGTACACACGCGTGATCATTACGTAAATTGATTTTTATTTATATTTCTTGGGGGGCCATTGAACCGCGTGTAGCACATAACTATTATCGCGAACGTGGGCTCGTTTGAGATATTGGAATTTAATTTCGTATTCATTTCATTTAAATGAGGGCCTACTCTTAATGCGTGAACATAGATCGATACTAGCACGATTTAGTTGAGAAGAAACTATTGCCACTTTGATTTGCTTTTCTTCCCTCATCCCCGCACACACATTAGCATTTCACACACGCCCTACATTCTTAACCTGTATCCATTTATTCTCTTATTTCTCTCCCCTAAAACACACCCACCCACCATAGACAAAAACTAGCCCCCCCCAACTATATACTCAATAACCCATGACAACACAGCTAATAACTGAGGAAAGACCATCTCACACACTCTCAAACACGCTAACCTCCACACACGCTTACGAATACACACCCACATATCATCAGCCCTCACACACCATGACTCCTACTCTATCATTAATTCCTTTATGTCTTTCTAACACACACACACACGCACACTCATCAAACCAACATAATTCTTTCCCTCGCAGATGATGCACACACACAATCACTCTTGATTTGTTATAGGACAAGTCCACCCCAACAAAAAGTTTATTTTAATAAAAGAAGCAAAATCCGAAAGTATAACACAGTAAATTTCATCAAAATCGGATGTAAAATGAGAAAGTTATGGCATTCCAAAGTTCTCTTAATTTCACAAATCAGTGATCGGTATGCAAATGAGCAGACTGATGACGTCACCCACTCACTATTTCTTTTGTATTTAAGTAAAATATGAAATATGAAAAAAATTGTCTCCTCTAAGTTCATTACTCCCTGAACATATGGAATTACCATTGTTTATAACATTCTGTGGTTCAGTTAAGTTGGTACTTATTGTCAAGTCTGTAAAAATGAAGGTATAATTCAAACAATAAAAAACAAAAACAAAATCGAGCGACAGACATCATTTATTGTCTCATTTGCATATCACCGAGTTGTGCATATACTGAGTAACTGTTTTGTAAAAAAATAAGGGAAACTTAATTGAAATTTAATAACTTTCTTATTTTACATCCGATTTTGATGAAATTTTCGGCATTATGCTTGTTTGAATTTTCTCCATTGATTCCAATGAACAATTTTCTGGGGTGGACTTGACCTTAAACAGGAGCACGCACATATACATAACCCCATAACTCACAAATTTTGACATGACGAAAACCTTTCATTTGGAAACACTATACCCCAGATTCCCTCAATCAATTCTCTTCTCCAAGTACGACAAACCATAACTGCCCCAAGCAAGCAATTTAAGTATCAAAACACCTGTTTCTGGTCCGAAGATAACACAACAGCCCGAGCAAAGCATGCCGTCATTTTAATTCACTTACTTTCCTTATTTCGAGGTCGATTTTCTTCGTTCGAACTTGAAAATGGACTAACATTGGATTTCTGAATACAATATGCATTTGAAAACGTGATTAAATATCGAATACAATAATTTCATTCCGAAGGTCCTACTACAGGCAGAGAAGTCTTACGTAATAGCACAGCTGTTGTTTATCATTTCGTCCTTGGCTCAACGCTCATAATCTGGCCTGTGGAGGTAAAATTGAGACAGCGGGGATTACCTGGCCTAGCGGGATTGATCAGGCGTGTGTTTCATAAAGCTGTTCGTAAATAAAAAGCGACTGGTGATCCTGTCTTGCGGTAAATGGTACACACCATTGGCGAAGATCTAGCGCGCGAGAAAGGATCACCAGTCGTTCTTAAAGTCGCTCTTAACTTACGAGCAGCTTTATGAAACGGCCCCCTGGGCTTGGAAATGATTTTGGGATTTCCAAACGCAAAATGGGGTATAGAACCGCAGTTTGCAATCTGAACTGCGGTCTTTCTCCAAACGGGGGTTTGACGTAATGATGCACACACACCATCAGTCTTGCTCTCTCTATTTCTTTCACATCTTTCTTACAGAATGAATAATGCAATCCTGAACCACAGAACCAAGACCATTTGTTTCAAATTTATTTCATTTCACTAAAAAAATAAACAAAAATAAAAATATAAATTTTAAGTACTCGTTTTTGCTACCTAACATTCAGTACCATTGTTTTAAAAAATTACAGCACTTGGAAATATCTTGCTTATGGAATATTTGAAGAACAAAATATATATATTCTTTTTATATGAAATGGACACAGGGTAAAGTTTCACAAAAACATGTTTATGGTGACTATGAGCACAATTTATATAATATATTTACTATCAGCCAATTAAATTCAATGATTTCAGTAGCTTTAAACTGTAACTGCAAATTTGTTACTG